>NC_029785.2:96592880-96630398 GCF_000816755.2 Arachis ipaensis | reverse complement strand
CGTTTTCAAAAAAGAAATGTTAAGAGATAAAAACAAAATAATAAAAAATATATTTTTTAAAAATTCATAATAAAATATTATTAAAATTTATTTAATAATAAATTATTAAATATGATTATTTTATTAAAAATACTAAAATAATAGTAAAAAGATATTTTTTTTTTAAAAATCTTAAGAAGACAACTTTAAACTCAAAATCTCATAATTACCTTCATAAAATGCTTAGAAAGTGGTAAGAACATGTTAGTGAGGAAAAGATAAAAGAAAGATAAAATATTGAAGAAAAGATAAAAATAAAAAAAAGTTAGCAAAGCTTTAACGGAAAAGATAAATGTCGATTAGAAAGGCGATCTAGAAGCAATATAGTTAGTATTTGATTTGCGTTTAGGGTTAGGTATTATATGAAAAGTCAAACTGGTTCAATATAGACTTAATGAACCTATGTTTGGGACAGGTTGATTATTCATACCGAAACTGAAATAAATTATAAATTCAAAAGTTAAGAAGAAAAATAAGAGCAGAACAAGAGGCAAAAAGAAAAGAGGAAAAAGAGAAAGAGAATGAAGAGTAAAACACTTATTATATGTTCATCTGCTGCGAGAAGGAAGCCAAATAGATGGTGGTGCAACCACTGAGAATACTTTCCTGGTATACTTAGAAATAATCCTATTCTGTAAGTCAAAAGACTCTTACAATGTGTGTGTGTGTGTGTGCTCCTGTAAGTCAAATGACTCTTACAATGAGTGTGTTGGGAAGACATAAGTTGACTAGTGTCGTCTTGCAAGTCAAAAGAGTCTTGCAGTGGGTTGCTAGTGCCACCCTGCAAGTCAAAGGACTAGTGTTGTGGGTATTGCCAATAGAGAAGCCTTACCTGGTCAAAAGACTCCGGGTAACGTCGGGAGCGGGTAAGTAACCGACAAATGAGCTCATTACCTGCACTAGGGCTAGACATGCATCATCCTCATGTGTACATCATTCTCTCTATTATGTATTTTCTATGATTGTATTCTGTTTCTTGTATTTCTCTATTTTCTTGTATTTTTCTGGTTTTTTTGCTTTTTCTGTCTATCTGTTTCCTTGTTTTCTTCTGTTTACTGTAAAATTTATTTGACTGACTCTTAAGCACGATGGAAGCGATTAACATGACTAATTAGCCTGACTCTACTAAGAACTTTTCAGTTCTTACCCCTGCTCTTCCCCTTCAAATGGAAGCAGCAGTACTTTTCTGTAATCTATTGATGACCGTTCCACAAAGAGGATTCTACTCTAGGTAGTCTTCTGAGTTTAGGGTGAATTCTGTTATCTGTTTATATGTAAATACTTGAGATCAGCCAACGTCTGCACCCCCATTTGAATACAAACTTTAGCCTAAATTCTTTGTATGAGACTCTTGTTATTTGGCTACTTGATAGACTACTAGTAAGATGCCCTATGACTACGTACGATCATGTAGAGGAATAGTAGATGATGTATCACCTTTTGATGACGTTCAACAAGACCTGAGTTTTGAAGACCTAGAATGTACTTTTCCTCGCTTTTGTAGTTTAGTGTGATTAGGTTAGTATAGAGTCTAGGCTAGCCTGGGCACCAGTTTAGGGACTTCTTGAACAGATCAGGGCCTGGGATATTATGTGTGTGTGTGTGTATAGTTATTATCTAGCTATTTCTTGGGGTGTTCTAACTGAGATATATACTCTAATAAAGGCTGGATAACTACATGTTGGTAACTGCTTGAGATATATATATATATATACACGTATGGTTGTTTATAAGAAATAATAGATAATAATTAGGAAGACAAGTTGGTAGCACTCAGTTTCCGGTATGATCTAGACATACTGAAAATTAGGTCATTACAGAAATCGTCCCTAACCTTTTTTTGGTTAAAAATAGTCCCTAACATTACATTTAATATTAAAATCATCCTTTTGACAATTTTATCCTTTATAAAATTTGATAATTAAAAAAAAAAACTTACCATCTTCAATTAGATGAAAGCCCTCAACTTCCATAATCAATCTTTCCACTGTCACCATTAGATGAAAGCCCTCATCTTCCCACCGTCACCATCTTCCATCATCTTCAATCATCGGCCTCCATCATATTCCGTTATCTCAAATCACTTTCTCATCTCTTCCCCCAATTTTTGCTCTTCTCAAGTCATCATATTGCTGTCGAACCTACCCCTACCATGTCACCTCAAACTCTCTGCAATTTCTTCCTCCATCTCTTCTGTCGGCTGTTTCCACGCGATTTGGCTCTCGCTCTTCTCCTATGTCACACCACTAGGGTCTCTCTTCGCGTTTTCAGCAGCATCGCCTGTGCCTCTCCTCCGCTCTCTTCCCTCTTCATTGCACCATTGCTGCTGTGCCGTCCCTTGTCACTGCAGCTTTTCTGTGTTGTGCTGCTGCCTTAATGTTGTCCTTTGCTACCTCTATGGCACAGATTTTCCGTCCGTATTTTCCGTCACCACCACTATGTAGTTGGACCGCCGCTACCACCATAGGTAAGTTATGGTTCATGGTCCTAATTTTTTAAAATTAGGGTTCAATAATTTCAAATTATGCTTCTCAATCTAGGCTCAATATTGTTCTGTGTATTGATTTGCTTATAGTATAACATGAAAAAGAATCCCTAACCGAAAAAAAAACAAGGAAATGCTTTGAAATGCTTTGCTTGATTGTGTGTGGCTCTGGCTCTTTCTTGATTGTTTATTTTGGGAGAGTATAAAGCATTGAAATGATTTGAATGCTTTTTTGTTGAATTTGAGAAAGTTCTTTGCTATTGTTGTTGTTGAATGAAACACCCTCACCACCAGAATGTCACGCTTCTGGCTATGCTACTCTAATAGTGAGGATATTATGATGACTTCTATATATAACTATAGCAAGTAGGAGCCTTTACTTGAAATCTTTATTGACTTTTCTTAAAAGAAATGGTAATATTTTTCTTTTATACATACATACAAATTATCACAACACTTTTATATTTACAAGAATAATGTATACAAGTAGTATATAAATATATGTTATAAGATCACAACTCCTATCCCTCTTTACAAAAATGTAAATATGATAAAAAAGGCGAGGGAACATCTATGTAACAAAATAAATTCACGTTATTAGTGACTCTTTTTACTTTGCTTGCTTTTATTTCAAACTAGATGGAACATAGAGAATCAGATAAGTCTGTTCTTGTTGAAAACTTAGGACACACTTTTATTTTGTCTCTTTTCGATAGAGGAGCCAAAACAAAATTGTGAGGGAGCAGAGTTGCTATGACATCTTGCTGGATGGAATAAGTAGGAGACAATTTAATTTTTTCTCTTAGAAAATAAAGCCAGAATCAGATCAGAGAAGGAAGAGTGACAACATATATCCTGGTTCAACAACTTTGCAATGTAGCCTACATCTAGTCTCCACCACAATGATGATGGAATTCTTACTATCTTTAACAAAGATTACATTCATTAATTTTCCTATGATTCAACCCAATCCTATCTCGGACAAACCTAGCTTCTACCCAAGTTAGATTTGACTATGTTCACTCCACAGATTTTCAACCACTAAGTGCTCACCCAACTTAACAAGGAAATCCCCTCAGGATCATGAAAATAAAACAGAAAAATGTACAAAGGATTTCTGAAACAAAAATTTGACTTTTCTTTAATTTAGCCTTCGGATTTGATCTTTACTTGGTGCCTTCATCTTCTTGATTGATTTTGATAACCCACTTTTTCATCTTTGATTGAACGCTAAATAGAGTTCCCTTTTCTTGCTTTATATTTTGGAATGCTTCATGTGAGTGTGAGAGAGAAAAGAGAGACAAAGAGAAGAGAGAGAACTGGTCCGGTTACTTTGTGTTTTGGTTTAGATGGAAGTGAATCTTCCTTCCCTTGATGGTAACTCTTCCCATGGGCTGTGAATAAGTTAAATGATATGAACATGGGCTTAGAGAATCTTTAAATCTTCTGGGCCTAAACCATTTAAGGACTTTGCTTGTTATTCATTCCTTTGAATTTGGCCTGATGCTTGCTTTTATTTCTGATGGAAAATTATTGGTGTAATCAACAAATATTCCCTTGAACCATGAGTGTATGTGCGTCTAAAGCTTGTTATTGGCCTGTTTTGCTTTTTATTAATTTCTGCACAATTAACAAACTAATCAGTTAATGTTTGGTTAATTAGTTCTTTAAACTCAATAATTTCTCCCTTAATGACAAACATTGTAAAATGAATTGTAATAAAAGAAATAAGAAGAGTTTTAGTGAACTTTCCTTTGATGATGCAATCTTTGATGTGAACACTCCCTTTCTTTTTTTCACTTGGCTCCCCCTAAATATTTGCATTTTTCAGCATGTGATCAACATAATTTACATGGAAACAATTCTAAACATCCGAAAAACTATTTCAACAGATTTATACACTAAGTAAACTAGCCTAATCACTAGAAAATATTTACAAAACTATTAATCCAAACACAATCATCATTCAGCCTCAACTAATAGCAAATAGTGATAAAAAATTTATCAATCAGAGTCAAAAGATTCACAGTAGCACATCAGTTTATGAATTAAATAACCTAACAATTCATTTTTCTTTTACTCATTCCCCCTTTTTGTTATCAAGGAGAGTTAGTAATCCCTGCACAAAATATACTAAGTATCCAAATGCAAATCAGCAGTGCAATCAGTTCAGAGTCAATTGTCTAATCTATTACAGTCATCCAAATGAAATGAAAAGTATCAAAGTAACATAAGTGAAATGTCAAAAATAGTTCTTCTAGTGCATCATCATCAACAAGGAGCTAGACATCAGATCCATCTTCCTCGATTCCAAAAAAGTCTTCTTCTTCATGATCAGACATCATTTGATCATCTTCCAATGATTTAAGATACTTTAGAAGTATTTCAACTCTGCTTTGAAACTTTCTCAATGAATTTTTATTTTGAATTGCAAGACTCTTAGCTTGTTGACTAGAAGAGATCATGTGCTTGGTAAGGTTCACAAATTCTTGCAATACATCTTTCACAATACTATTTACCAAGTACTTGATGGAAGTTGATGTACCGACAGCTGACGAAGGAGGAATACTTTCATCTTCTTCTTCTTCCATAACTATATCTTTAGCAGCCTTAGTTCCTTTTTCCTATATCTATTTGACTGCGCCACCACCTTTAGGAGATGAAATTCTATTCTCTTGGATCTTATTGTTCATATCAACACCAAAGTGCTAAAAAAAATAAGTGAAAAAACATGCCATATGGTAGTGAAACATTTTGATCACTTTTGATGCAATCATACATATGACGTATCATAAGATATGCAAAAGAGATTTTAGCTTTGTTAAGAATGACATAGACAACTAAGGTGTCATAGAGAGTAACTCATTGATAAAAATGGGTTAACTGGGCTTTGACAGGACTTAGGCTCGGTGGTTAGGAGTAACACTATCCATGAGAGAAATATTCTCACAAATGTTGTCCAAAACATCCTAATGTGATATCCCCAGATTATTATCCCACTTTTCAGTAATATAGGCATTGACACCATCATAATAGTCCAGAGCATCACCAATGGATTATTTGTTTAAATGAATTTCCTGGCCTTTAACATAAAAGTGAACAGATTCCTCATGATAGTACATATTGGCATAAAATTCTCTAACCTAATCAGGATAAACTGGTTTTCTGATTTTAAAAAGTTTTTTCCTAGTCTAAGTAAACAATGTTTTCGACAAAATTTATTCCCTTTTTAGCCAGAGCATTTAAATCAGCCACATATTTTGAACACAAAGGTCTTTTAGAAACAACAGCTCTATAGAAACAATATCTCTATAAAATTCAAAATTCATACTTGATGAGAAACGGAAATGATCAAATGAGAATGAGAGAGGTTATGAAAATAAGATTTAAAACCAACGGGATCAAGGGTCGGTAGTAGTTTCACAGAGTTAAGAAAGGGTCTACGATTACCATTGGGTGTGTGACTTGTAGGAGTAGAACGTCCTTGAGGACGAGATGATGAACGAGGAGGTGGAGACGTTGGAGGTTCTTTGTCATTCATGGATATTTTCCCATTTTGCTGTGTTTGCCCTAGATGTTCTAGCCTCTGGTGGCACCGTGGATGGTCGTCACTTTTGGTATGTGCCATCGGTTTGGGAACAAGAGAGGAATGTGAAGACAAATGGGAGTGAATATAGATATGAGTGTGAGCTTGGCCTTTTGGAGGAGGGTTTTGTGGAGCATGATAGGTTCCTGTGCCTCTTCGAGTAACAAATTCTCATCTTTATGTAACCTAATGAATGAATTTATGCGAGTTCTGGAGGTTGGAGAAGATGAGAGGTTTTTAAGGTGTAACTATTATAAATGCTTTGAAAACACAAACTGATATTTAAATAAAATGAAAAGGTGTTTAAAAAAAATTGACTTGAAAGGATATGCAAACAAGCAGTTTGAAAAGACAAGTCAAAAATAAAATTTGAAAATCAGAATTTGATTTGACTTGATGAGAAACCATAAAACAAATAAATTTTTAATTTATGATCAAAACAAACAATGAAGCCCATGATGCGTGCCAAACTGTCGGTTAGGAATTTTCTTAGAAGAATTTGTGTTGTGAGTATAGCCCCAACCGAGAATTACAGCCCATAATCAAAGTTTAACTAAAGGATTGTCACAATCCAAAACAAATATAAACCGGGAGTTTTAAATCCCGGGTCTCTTCCCTCGGACTATGCAAGTTAGATTCACACTTTTGGTTGTGAAGAAAAGGGGGTTTTCAAGCATGGAAAAAGAAATTAAAAGGAACTAAAGAATAAACGAACTAGCAAGAGATTAAAAGACAATTAATGCAAATTAGAAGAAGATAAGGTCAAAACTAGTGAAAATGCGATAAAAGCATAAAAAGGGCCTTGACTTGGGAATGAGAATTAAGGAATCCTATCATTGTCATTACCATAACTATGGCAATTATGATGAGTTAATCTCACTTCGTCAACCCCTAACATCCAGGAGTAAGTCAAGCAAGCATTAGTTGACCTTAATTCATAAGTCCTAGCTAACTTACTAATTAACTTAGTAAAAAGCTAGCGTTAGTGGAAACAAGAGTCAACTAACAACCCAAGAATTACCACTAAATATCAAACATTATGCCTTTAGTATCCTAGGGACTCATTTCCCAAGCCAAGGAGTAAAAATCTACTCAAAATCGATAATTGGCTTTTTTACAAACACTTGGTGGGCAATAAAGCAAAACATAGCAAATTGCAAAATATAATAAAAACTATAACCAACTATGCATAATATCAACAATAGAAAATTAATCAAGTATATATAAATCATAAAACATCAAATTTATCAACCAAAAACTCAAGAAATCAAAATTGGATATATTAACAAAATAACTTGAACCATAAGAAAATGTAGCAAGAGTAAATTACTTACAAAGAGACAAGTAAAATCCAAGATCAAAACTGAAATTATAAAGTTCTACTATGAAACCTAAATAAACCCTAAGAGAGAATTGAAAGAACACTACTCTACACTACTCCTACAACTAATTATGTTGTAATGTTGTGTAATATGGTGGCCTGCTTTGGTATGAAATGATGTCCCTTTGATATAGCACTCTAAGTAGCCTCAGGAACTCCAAAAATTGGGCCAAGAGGCCCCCAAAATTGCGAGCCACATGCTTCATTAATGAAGTCACGCGCCCAGACTTGTGCGTACACACAGAGTTGTGTGCGTACACACACTAGCTGATTTCCACTTGTGCATACGCACGGGAAGATGTGCGTACGCACACTTGAGTGTGTGCTTCTCTTTTGTTTTCTTCATGTGTTCTCCCTTTTTTGCATGCTTTCTTCCACTTCTACTAAATCATTCTTGCCTAATTGACCTGAAATCACTTGACAAAATATATCACGGCATCGAATGGAATAAAAGCCGAATTAAATTGATCAATTTAAATACAAAAACACATGTTTTCACATTTAGGTGCAATTTACGGATAAAATACAAAAGTATGCTATTTTAGTGAATAAGTGTGAGTTTATATTGTGAAATTCATCCAATTCAAGCCAAAATTTACCATCAGATATGGATTCATCAATTTTCCTACACTTAAACAATAGCATGTCCTCATGCTAATCGGAGAAGGATCGAAGGGCAAACAACTTATTTAATGTAACTATCTATATGCATGCAACTATACTAAATGCTATCTATTTCTAGCTATACTATAGTGTCCTATTGAATTGGCAAAAACAAACAACCAAATTTCCAAGCAAGCATATGGACATATAGGGCCAAATAATTACAAATGTGATCACAATCCAATGATTTGATTCAAGTCTTAAAATGAAGCAACTTGCAAGAAAACACAATATAAGGGGTGGGGACATAGAATTGAGTAATCGAACCGTCACCGGATGTGTATACACTCTAATCGCTCAGTGTTTAGGGTTTAATCACTCAAGTCTCCTCTAATCATACATTCTAGGATTTTCT
Organism: Arachis ipaensis; assembly: GCF_000816755.2. Lineage (NCBI taxonomy): Eukaryota > Viridiplantae > Streptophyta > Magnoliopsida > Fabales > Fabaceae > Arachis > Arachis ipaensis. The sequence continues at coordinate 96,621,889 of NC_029785.2, read as the reverse complement.
ATTCATCTAACAATCAACAAGTATCTAATGTATGTATGCAAATATCATGAGGTCTTTAGAGGGTTGTAATGGGGTTAGGGTAAAGGTATGATGAATATGGTTTAGTGGACTAAAAGATTGAATCTTTGATTAGCTCAAGTATCCCACCCAACCTATATCAACCTAATCACAAAAATGCAACCTAACCTCCCATTCCTCTCTTTTTACACACATTCATGCATTGGTTCTCATTCAAATCACATATGGATTTCTTATTCATTTTTCTTTTCTCTGGGGCAACCTTTGTCCCTTTTTTGTTGTTTTTTTTTCTATGACAAATGCATATGGTTAAAGCAAATTGATATATGAATGTGCACCCATGTTTCTTCAAAATTTTCAATGAATACTCCATAATAAAAAATTTTTCTCTACCAATGCTTCCCAATATTCCCCCACACTTAAATGACACACACACCTCAACCTAAGCTAATCAAAGATGCAATTCAAGGTTATTCATGATTTTTGGCTTAAGGTTGGTGATGCGATAACAATTAGAATAAAAGGGAATTTAAAAGGCTCAAAAGTGGCTTACAATAGTAGATATAAAGGTGTGGCTATATGGGTTACTGAGCTTCAATTCAAAAACGGCCTCAATCATGCTAAATGCATTCAAAACATCAAACATTAGAAATAAAAAATTAAGCAAATCTAATATCACAATCATAGAAGGACCATAGCGCACAATGAATAAAGATTGTGGTTGAAATATGCAACCACGCATTATAAGCTCAACAACTCACAAGGTTGTTTGTTCTATCTCTCTTCTATGTTCCACAAAATAAATCATTCAAGCAAGTTTGAAAACAATTTTCTGAATCAAATCAATGGAACACCCTAAAAGAGAATTCCAGAAAATTTTTGTTGTTTTTGCCAAAATTATTTCCTATATATGTATCTATAATGTGTTGGATGAAATTTCAAAATTCTTAGCTCTTTCCTAATTTTCACTATCCAAAAATCATCATAAACAATTAGGACAAAATTAAACTAGGTGCTATACTATTCACAACATCCAATCTCAACTTCTATCTATAGCATATATACCAAGCAAAAGTAAAAAAATGCCACATGCAATAGCTAGAAATAAAACTATGAATAAGCTAAGATATATGTACCAAAAGAAAATATAGTGCAATAGTCAAAAGTACTCCAAATATCTACATGAACCATAAGAAAAGAAAACAAAATAGAGTGCAAAATGTTCAGAAAAGAAAATTTACGCCACAAAGATCGCGAATCCTCCCCCACAATTAAGCATTGCACGGTCTTCCGTGCATGTACACAATCTGGGGAAATTGATGCTCTAAGGCACTCCACCTTCAGCTGGTGGACGCGAGGTGGCTCGGGCTGCTGTATAAAACAAATAAACATGAATTGAGGAAGAGTTTATATGGATGTGGTATGATAAAAGACAATGTGTGTATTCTAAATGTGCGCATGGTTAGAACACACACATTGGCCAGTTAAAACGGCACACACAATCAAAAAGTAAGCATGAGTTTCTCAGTTAAATGGCCTAAGTTGCAAGCAATGAATAAGCAAAGATTGAAGCACAAGCGAGCTTAGGCAAACACAACAAAAGTGAATTGAATTTTGGAAGAATTGATATTGAAATTGTGCAAGTAAAAGCACAAGATTAATATAAAAGCACAATAAACAACAACCAATTCAATAATGAAATGAAATCTACTTATTCATCCTCAAAACTAATGGAATAATTAGATGGATAAAGTGCTTGTTCTATGATAATTATGATGAGTTAATCTCACTTCGTCAACCCCAACATCGAGGAGTAAGTCAAGCAAGTATAATTGACCTTAATCCACAAGTCCTAGTTAACTTACTAATTAACTTAGTAAAGAGATAGCGTTAGCGGAAACAAGAGTCAACTAACAACCCAAGAATTACCACTAAATATCGGACATTATGACTACAGTATACTAGGGACTCATTTCCCAAGCCAAGGAGTGAAAATCTACTCAAAAGTCATAATTGGCATTTTCACAAATACTTGGTAGAGAATAAAGCAAAGCATGGCAAATTTCAAAAGATAATCAAAACTATAACCAAGCTATGAACAAAATCAACAATAGAAACTCAATCAAGCATATATAAACCATCAAACATCAAAATCATTAATCAAAAACTCAAGAAATTAAAATTGGATATATTAACAAAGTAATTTGAACTAGAAGAAAATATAGCAAGAGTAGTGTAATTAAAGAGGAAATTAAAGAGTACTTACAATGAGACAAGCAAATATCCAAGATCAAAACTGAAATTATAAAGTTCTACTGTGAGACATTAATAAAACCCTAAGAGAGAATTGAAAGAAAACTAATCTAAACTACTCCTACTCCTAATAATGTTGTATTGTATGATCTAATGTGGCCTCCTTTGATATGCAATAATGTCCCTTTGATATATCACTCCAAGTAGCTTCAGGAACTCCAAAAGTTGGGCCAAGAGGCCCCCAAAATCGCGAGCCACATGCTTCATTAATGAAGTCACACACCCAGACTTGTTCGTAAGCACATGATTGAGTGCGTACGCATACTAGCTGATTTCCACTTGTGCGTACGTATAGGTGGTTGTGCGTATGCATACTTGAGTGTGTGCTTCTCCTTTGTTTTCTTCATGTGTTCTCCCCTTTTTTTGCATGCTTTCTTTTTCTTGCCTAATTGACCTGAAATCACTTAACAAAATATATCACGGCATCGAATGGAATAAAAGTAGAATTACATTGATCAATTTAAGCACAAAAATACATGTTTTCACATTTAGGTGCAATTTAGAGATAAAACACAAAAGTATGCTATTTTAGTGAATAAGTGTTAGTTTCTGTGGTGAAATCCATCCAATTCAAGCCAAAATTTACCATCAAATATGGATTCATCAACCCACATCATATAATTGAACTTCTTCCTTTTGAGCCCAATGGTGGTTTTAAGAAAACACAATGGACCCATATTCATTATTTGTACTAGCTCTCAATTTGATAACTAGGGAACCTAGAGGGAGTCATCATCTCCAGTTTTGTCTCCTATTGACCTGAGAAACAACATAAAAGCAACATCATCAAATTAATTCAAGAATTCAGACTAAACAATACCCAATGCTTTTCTCAACTTGCAAAATCTCTCTTCAGACAGAGGTTTAGTGAAAATATCTGCAAGTTGGTCTTCAGATTTAACAAATTGTATGTCAATAGTTCCCTTTTGCACATGTTCTTTAATGGAGTGAAATCTCACTTCAATGTGTTTTGTTCTAGAGTGCATAATTGGATTTTTAGAAATGTTTATTGCACTCATGTTATCATACAATAAGGGATATTATTGACTTGCAATTTGTAATCTGCAAGTTGTATTTTAATCCATAACAACTATGAATAACGAGAAGAAGCGGCTATGTATTCATCCTCGGCTATAGATAATGCAACAGTAGCTTATTTCTTACTGGACCACACGTTTATTGATTGTCCTAGAAAACAGCAAACCCCATATGTACTTTTAACAATTCGGTCACAGGCAAAATTTGCATCACAATTTCCCACGACACAAAATTTATCAGATTTTGGATACCACAAGTGATAATCACAGGTGCCATTAACGTATCTAATGATTCTCTTGACAGTTGAAAGACGGGATTATTTAGGTTGTGATTGGAATCTAGAGCAAATTTTAACACTTAAACAATGTCTGGTCTAGAGGATGTTAGATACATAAGAGATTGGATCATTCTTCTATACCTTGTTTTATCCGCATCTTTTTCATTTTCATCCTTCTCAAGTTTAGAGTTTGGATACATTGGAATACTCATTGGTTTGAAATTTTCTAAACCAAATTTCTTTACCAATTCTTTGGCATATTTACCTTGGGGGTACAAAAATGCCACTAGGAGTTTGTTTGATTTGGAGTCCTAGAAAGAATGTGAGTTCTCCCATCATACTCATATCAAACTCACTAGTCATTAATTTTTCAAAATAAGCACACGAGGCTTCATTAGCTAATCCAAACACAATATCATCCACATAAACTTGAACAAGAATGAAATTACTATTAGATTCTTTTATAAAAAGAATGGTATCCGCGGTACCCCTTTGAAAACTATTTTTCAATAAGAAAGAGTTAAGTCTTTCATACCAAGTTCTTGGAGCTTGTCTCAAAATATAAAGAGCTTTTGAATGTTTAAAGACATGGTTTGGAAAATCTTTGTTTTCAAAATCAGGAGGTTGTGCCACATATACCTCTCTATCAATAATACCTTTCAAAATGGCACATTTGACATCTATTTGAAAAAATTTGAACCCTTTGTGTGCGGCATATGCAAGCAATAATCTTATGGCTTACATCCTTGCAACCGGAGTAAAGGACTCATCGAAGTCAATGCCCTCTTCTTGATCATACCCTTGAGCCACTAGTCTTGCCTTGTTTCTTGCAATGCTACCATCCTCACCCAATTTATTTCAAAAGATTCATTTGGTACGTGTCACCTTCTTCCCATTTGAGTTTGGCACCAATGTCCAAGCTTTATTTTTCTCAAATTGGTTCAGTTCTTCCATAGCCTTGACCCAAGATAGATCATCAAGAGCCTCCTTCACATTTTGAGGTTCTATTTGAGAGATGAGAGCAAGATCATTTTGTTCTATTCTTCTTGTATTTAATGATCTTGTGGTAACTCCTTGAGATAGATCTCCAATTATAAAATCCTGTGAATAGTTTTTCAACAACTTCCATTCTCTAGGCTTGGATGATGCAAAAGCAAATCTGGTATGAAAGGGTGATGAGTGGATATTTTATATACTTTTGGCATCATTTTCATATAGTTTTCAGAATGTTTTGTTTAATTTTTATTAAGTTTTCAAAGGTTTTAGTGTTAAATTCACATTTTTAGATTCTATTATGAGTTTTTGTATTTTATGTAATTTCATATATTTTCTGGCTGAAATTGAGAAGCTGGAGCAAAAGTCTGATTCAGAGACAGAGAAAGCACTGCAGATGCTATTCGGATCTAACCTCCTTGCACTCGGAAGGATTTTTAGAAATGTTTATTGCACTCATGTTATCATACAATAAGGGATATTATTGACTTGCAATTTGTAATCTGCAAGTTGTATTTTAATCCATAACAACTATGAATAACGAGAAGAAGCGGCTATGTATTCATCCTCGGCTATAGATAATGCAACAGTAGCTTATTTCTTACTGGACCACACGTTTATTGATTGTCCTAGAAAACAGCAAACCCCATATGTACTTTTAACAATTCGGTCACAGGCAAAATTTGCATCACAATTTCCCACGACACAAAATTTATCAGATTTTGGATACCACAAGTGATAATCACAGGTGCCATTAACGTATCTAATGATTCTCTTGACAGTTGAAAGACGGGATTATTTAGGTTGTGATTGGAATCTAGAGCAAATTTTAACACTTAAACAATGTCTGGTCTAGAGGATGTTAGATACATAAGAGATTGGATCATTCTTCTATACCTTGTTTTATCCGCATCTTTTTCATTTTCATCCTTCTCAAGTTTAGAGTTTGGATACATTGGAATACTCATTGGTTTGAAATTTTCTAAACCAAATTTCTTTACCAATTCTTTGGCATATTTACCTTGGGGGTACAAAAATGCCACTAGGAGTTTGTTTGATTTGGAGTCCTAGAAAGAATGTGAGTTCTCCCATCATACTCATATCAAACTCACTAGTCATTAATTTTTCAAAATAAGCACACGAGGCTTCATTAGCTAATCCAAACACAATATCATCCACATAAACTTGAACAAGAATGAAATTACTATTAGATTCTTTTATAAAAAGAATGGTATCCGCGGTACCCCTTTGAAAACTATTTTTCAATAAGAAAGAGTTAAGTCTTTCATACCAAGTTCTTGGAGCTTGTCTCAAAATATAAAGAGCTTTTGAATGTTTAAAGACATGGTTTGGAAAATCTTTGTTTTCAAAATCAGGAGGTTGTGCCACATATACCTCTCTATCAATAATACCTTTCAAAATGGCACATTTGACATCTATTTGAAAAAATTTGAACCCTTTGTGTGCGGCATATGCAAGCAATAATCTTATGGCTTACATCCTTGCAACCGGAGTAAAGGACTCATCGAAGTCAATGCCCTCTTCTTGATCATACCCTTGAGCCACTAGTCTTGCCTTGTTTCTTGCAATGCTACCATCCTCACCCAATTTATTTCAAAAGATTCATTTGGTACGTGTCACCTTCTTCCCATTTGAGTTTGGCACCAATGTCCAAGCTTTATTTTTCTCAAATTGGTTCAGTTCTTCCATAGCCTTGACCCAAGATAGATCATCAAGAGCCTCCTTCACATTTTGAGGTTCTATTTGAGAGATGAGAGCAAGATCATTTTGTTCTATTCTTCTTGTATTTAATGATCTTGTGGTAACTCCTTGAGATAGATCTCCAATTATAAAATCCTGTGAATAGTTTTTCAACAACTTCCATTCTCTAGGCTTGGATGATGCAAAAGCAAATCTGGTATGAAAGGGTGATGAGTGGATATTTTATATACTTTTGGCATCATTTTCATATAGTTTTCAGAATGTTTTGTTTAATTTTTATTAAGTTTTCAAAGGTTTTAGTGTTAAATTCACATTTTTAGATTCTATTATGAGTTTTTGTATTTTATGTAATTTCATATATTTTCTGGCTGAAATTGAGAAGCTGGAGCAAAAGTCTGATTCAGAGACAGAGAAAGCACTGCAGATGCTGTCCAAATCTGACCTCCTTGCATTCGAAAGAGATTTTCTAGAGCTACAGAAGTCTAAATGAAGCGTGCTCAATGGTTTTGGAAAGCTCAGCTTTCCAACGCCAGCCTTCTGCCCCATTCCAGGCGTCCAATGCCCAAAGGAGGAGACCAACGTCCAAACGCCCAAAGGGGACCCCCTAGCCAGCGTTCAACGCCCTAGAGGCCTCCTAGCACGTGGATCTCATCAAAGCTCAGCCCAAACACTCACCAAGTAGGCCCAGAAGTAAATTTTGACACTAAAAGACTGTTTTAACCTTTCTTATGTAATCCTTAGTTATTAGTTTAGTATTTAAAGAACTTTTACAACTCTCACTAAAGGGGACGCACACCATATTTCATTTATAGTTGTGTTTCCTATCAGTATGAGTTTCTAAACCTCCTAAGTTGAGGGGAGGAGCCTTGCTGCGTTTTATGGATTAGAAAAGGTATCACTGTTTCTCTTCAATCCGTGTTTGATTTAATTCTAAGATGTATTTTCGTTCTTCAACATGATGAACAGGATGACCAATGACAATCATCTTCGTTCTTCATACTAAGACCGCATGCCTAACAACCACCTGTGTTCTTCTTTGGTTCGTGTGAATTCTTAAGTGGAAAGCATTGAATTGCCAGCTTGACTATACATCTCTTAGACGGCTAATCCACGACTTTGTTAGGGACTTCTCGAGACACCAGTTCAGCTGAGGTATGGGGAGATTAGGGTCTCTGTGGTAGAGGCTAGAACTAAGGCACAACATCCTCTAATCTGGAAGATTTGACCTTGTTTGTAGCATTTTGAGTAGGATCACCAAAGAGAATGAACTGCAGGAACTTCACCCTCAATCAGAATGGATCTGCACTAACCCTAGGGTTCAGATCTGGAGGAGTATTGGCGGTTTCTCAAACCAGCGTCAATCACATACAGCCTGCCATTGAAGAAATCATTCACAATTGAAGAAGACAGTAATACCAGAGTTAATCCAGAAGAACAAAGCATCTCCAAGCCTTAACCACCTTCTTATCATAGTTTACATGACTTCTAAGTTCTTATACTTTTAACCAAATTCAAACCAATAACTCTTCTATCCGCCTGACTTAGATATGCAAGATAACCAAAGCTTTCTTCAATCCAAAATCCTCGTGGGATCGACCCTGACTCACTCAGGTATTACTTGGACGACCCAGTGCACTTGCTAGTTCAGCTGTATTTTATTTTGGTGCACAAATCCGGGAATTGTTTGATTTTGGACAACTAACGGATTACCTTGTTGCTTAGATTAGGTAAATTTCTTTTTCTTTACAGGTTTAATTTTATTTTATCTGAGTATTTTATTTTCTTCTTAAAAAGCTTTCAAAAAATATTTTCTTTTCTTTATTAATCTTGATCTTTATATTTGAGTCTTTTGATTTTGTTCTTGTTCTTGCTTAAAGTTCGAATTTTTTTTGTTTTCTTTCAAATTTTTTTTTTCAAAACCTTTACTATTTTTGGCTATGTATTTTCTTTTGATTTTTCTTACTTTGAGTTTTACCTATTTCTTGTTTTCTTTTTCAAAATTTCTTTAAAAATCTTTTCTTCTCTTCATTAATCTTTATCTTTTGTTTGAGTCTTTAGTTCTTGTTCTTGGTAAAAGTTTTGAATTTCTTGGTGGCTTATTAAAAAAAAAATTTCAAAAAAAGTGTCTTTTGTTTGAGTCTTGTGTCAATCCTTAAGTTTGGTGTCTCTTTATGTTTTTCTTTTTCAAAATTTTGAAAATCATATGCTTTGATTTCAAAAATTTTTAAGTTTGGTGTCCTTTGCATGTTCTTGTTTTCTTTGAATTCTTTGAGTTTTGTTTTTGGTGTTCTTCTTGATCTTCAAAGTGCTCTTGTTTTTCTTCTTGTTTTAATCTTAAAATTTTTAAGTTTGGTGTCTTTTGGTATTTTTCCTTTCAATTTTTGAAAATTTAGTGTCTTAGATCTAAAAATTTTAAGTTTGGTGTCTTTTGGTTATTTTTCTCTTTCTTCATTAATTCAAAAAATCAAAAAAATATCTTTTCTATCTTTATTTGACAATTATTTTCGAAAATTTCACTTAAAATTTTAAATTTTAATTTCAAAATTTTTATCTTATCTTACCTTGGTTTTAAATTTCAAAATTCAAATCTTTTCAAAAATCTTATCTTCTCTTATCTTATCTTTTTATCTTTCTTTAAAATTCAAAAATTTAAAATTCAAAAATTCAAAAATCTTATCTTATCTTATTTGAAATTCAAATTCTAAAATCCAAATTCAAATTTCAAAATTTAAAATTCAAATTTAAAATTTTAAAAATTAAACCTTTTCAAAATTCAAAATTTTTTCAAATATTTATCTTGTTTCAAATTCAAAAATTCAAAATTTAAAATTTCAAAATTTAAAATTTCAAATTCAAATTTTAAATTCAAATCTTTTTAATTTTAAAACTTATCTTTTCTTAACTTCATTATCTAATCTTTCTTACCTAACTTATCTTATCTTTCCTATCTTATCTTCTTTTAAATTTTAAAATTAAATCCTTTTCAAATCTTTTCAATTCTTATCTTATCTTGTTGACTTTTTCAAATGTTTTCAAAATAAAATCTTTTCTAATCTTCTATCTTATCTTATTTTCAAATATTTCTTAATTAGTTACTTGTTTTCTCTCTCTTCTTTTTCAAAACTTCCTAACTAATTTCTCTCTCTTCTAATTTTTGAATTTCTTCTTCTATTTTTCTCTCTTCTTTTTCAAAATTTATTAATTAATTTTCAATTATTTTTAATTAATTAACCTTTATCTTTGAATTTAATTAATAAATAAAATGAAAACAAAAATATTTTAATTACAATTTACATTCTTTCTCTTCTTCTACCTTTCTTCATCATGAACCCGAATGGGAATGAGGAGTTCAAAAGAACTCTGGGGTCCTATACAAACCCTACTATTGACTTCTATGAAAGATGTATTAGCATACCCCACATCAGAGCAAGTAGCTTTGAACTAAACCCTCAACTCATTACTTTAGTGCAGCAAAACTGCCAGAATTCTGGACTTCCACAGGAAGAACCTACATAGTTCTCGGCAAATTTCTTAAAGATTGCTCACACAGTACACAATGAGGGGTTAGACCAAGATGTCTACAGACTATTGCTCTTTCCTTTTGCTGTAAAGGACCAAACAAAGAGGTGGTTAGATAACCAGCCCAGATCTAGCTTGAAAACTTGAAAACAGTTAGTAGACAAGTTTTTAAATCAATACTTTCCTCCAAGAAAGATGACCAAGTTGAGACTGGACATCCAAGGCTTCAAACAAGGAGATAGTGAATTCCTTAATGATGCCTGGGAGAGGTATAGAAAGATGCTAAGAAAATGTCCCACTGAAATATTTTTAAAATGGGTACAATTAGACATCTTCTACTCTGGGCTTTTAGACATGGCTAAAATGTCTCTGGACCACTCTACTGGTGGTTCCATACATATGAGAAAGACCATTGAAGAGGCTCACGAGCTTATTGAGACAGTTACTACTAATCAGCATCTGTACTCATCTGCTGAGACTTCTATAAAAGGAGAGGTTAAGGCAATATCCACTGACCCTAACCCTCCAGAACAGGTTAGCCCATTGACTCAGCAATTACACGCCCTTGCCTAGCAACTACTGGAATTGCAAGAGGCTTTGCGAGAAACTCATGCTTCTAACAGGAATGTAGAAGCCCAGCTGAGTCAAACAAGGCAGCAGTTATCTAAGCAGATAACAGAAGAATGCCAGGCTATTCAATTGAGGAGTGGAAAGCTCTTAAACAACTAACCTCAGTACAACAAGAGAGAAAAGCTAACAAAGGAACACCAGAATAATGTCCAAGACATCTTTGAGGACATTGAATGCCCAAAGAGGAATGTCATTGGCGTTCGATGCCAAGAAGGGGTATCTATCCCTGGCGTTGAACGCCCAATTGAGGACACTAACAAGGGCATTAAACACCCAAAAGGACATAGTGTTCCTGGCGTTCAACGCCAGGAAGGGGGCAGCCTAGGCATTGAATGCCAGCCCAAGGGAGACCAGACATGTGTAAGTGCTGGGAACACCTCTCCTAAGTAGGTTGGTGACCCTTCTTTAGGCACTATGGACACTCACCCTGCACCACTCATGGCCCTTGAGTACAAGGCCAAGTTACCATACCCTCAAAGACTCTAGAAAGCAGAAAAGGATAGGCAATTTGCCAAATTCTTAGAAGCTTTTAAGAAGCTGGAGATCAAAATTCCCTTTGCATTGGATCTTGAACAAATGCCTTCATATGCTAAGTTCACGAAGGAAATATTGAACATCAAGAGGGATTGAAGGGAAGTAGAGACAATAGCTCTTACTAAGGAGTGCAATGCAGTCATTCAGGGGAACCTTCCTTAGAAACTGCAGAGACACCCTAACACTCTTCTCAGAGACACAGAAGTGAATCCAAGAGAAGAGTGTCTGGCCCTCATTAGTACCAAGGAGGCTGAGCTTCAGATGGTACACACTGTTGAGGAATTAAATAAAGAAGAGACTCAAGAAGAGGCTGGGAGCACATTGTTGCACACCCCTCTTATAGGAAGAAAGCCTGAAGTACCACACCCTCAGATGCCCCAAAAAGAGACCAAGGATGAGCAATGCTCACAATCCTTGGAAGGCTCTGAAAAGATGCAAATCAATATTCCTTTTGTTGAGGTTGTAGAACAAAGTCTCTATCTACTGGAGGAAACCTCTCTGATGTTGAGAAAGGCAAATTAGTGATGAGGTTACAGAAAGATTACATGGTTATCAAGGTCCTTCAACCTCTACTACCCCCTGTCAAAGGAGGTACTTCCATGTAGAGTACAATACTGGAGCCTCCTCCCCTGGTGAAAACTCATACAGTTTTCCCAAACATCAAACTTAAGTTTGGTGTTGGACAGTCATCATCCACTAAGGAAGAAGGTCCCAAGAGGAAAATGCATAGGGGGATAGAGAAACAATACAAGCCCTATTCTAACAAGCAAGGAGAATCAAGCTCATCACACTAAAAGAAAGCTTGTTAGGAGGAATTCAAATCTGAGGGCACCAATCTCCTCCTCTTCTCCCATGGAGTCATTTTTGTTAACCAACTGGAAGAAGAGGAAGAAAGTCAGCAATCAAGTGTCAAGCTAATGACATTAAAGAAGCGCTTGTTGGGAGGCAACCCAACCATGAGTCAAGTATTTCTGTTCTTATTTCTTTTGTTTGTTTTCATTTGAGTTTATTTTAGTTTATTTTTAGAGATTTCCCTTACTTTTTAATGTTTGTGATCTTGTGCAGTAGTTAGAACAGAGAATAAAAAGATTCATCAATGAAAATAGAACACTCTGGATGGAGTGTCTTATTGGCGTTGAATGCTAGCCAGGGAGCACTGGTTGGGCATTCAATGCCAGCCAGGGGTAGACCCTGGGTGTTCTACACCCCAATTGGCAGCAATGCTGGTGTTGAACGCCAGCCATGGAGCCAGGCTGGGCATTCAACGCCCAAGAAAGCAGAAGATCTGGCGTTAAACGCCAGGAAGGAGTCCCTCCTGGGGGTTCAACGCCACAAATGGGAGGCAAGCTGGCGTTGAACACCAGCTATGGTGCACAAGCTGGGCATTCAACACCCATATGGAGGGCAGGGAATTTGAATTTTCTAGCCTCTCAAGATCAGTAGGTCCCACAGAATCTTTACCTACCCACCTTCTTCTACCCTATTCTTTCTCATTGTTCATATTTGCTCGAGGACGAGCAAAACTCTTAAGTTTGGTGTTGCAAAAGCTTTGCTTTTTGACTTCTACCACTCCTAAAGGGCTATGAGGGAAGAACAACAGAGACAAGGGAGTAAATTGAAGAGATCAAGCACTACATTGGATCCTCAAGGAGGAGTACTAGCCGCCACCATTAAAGGTAGATTCGTTCTCTTTTATCTCCTTTTCTTTTGTTATTTTTTTGTTTTCTGTTATATTATCTGTTCTCTTGTTCTTATTGCATGATCATTTCCATTTATGTCTTAAAGTTGTGAAATGTTCCATATATCTCTCACCTTGCTTAAAAAGAAAATTTTAATTAAAAAAAATTGAGAGATACATGAATTTCAAGTTTTATAAAAAGAATAGTTTAATTATTTTGATGTGGTGGCATTGCTTTAGTTTTCTGAATGTATGAATAAACAGTGTGTATTTGAAATTGAAATTAAGAATGTTGGTTCTTGAAAGAATGATAAAAAAGGAAAAGTATTATTGGTAATCTGAAAAATCTCAAAAATTGATTCTTGAAGCAAGAAAAAGTAGCAAAAAGAAAAAGAAAAAGTGTGTTGCAAAAGAAAAAAAATAATATATGCATGCAAAAAAGCCAATAGCTCTTTAAACCAAAAGGCAAGAGCAAAAAGGCAATAACCCTTTAAACCAAAAGGCAAGGGTAAAAGGATCCAAGAATTTGAGCATCAATGGTTAGGAGGGCCTACAAGGAATAAATTTCTGGCCTAAACGGCTCAACCAAGCTGTCCCTAACCATATGCTTGTAGTCTGAAGGTGTCAAGTGAAAAAGCTTGAGACTGAGCAGTTAAAGTCGTGATCCAAAGCAAAAAGAGTGTGCTTAAGAACTATGGACACCTCTATCTGGGGATTCTAGCAAAGCTGAATCACAATCCGAAAGGGTTCACCCAATTAAAGTGTCTCTGGCATTTATGTATCCGATGGTAATACTGGAAAACAAAGTGCTTAGGGTCATGGCCAAGACTCTAAAAGCTGTGTTCAAGAATAAAAAAGAACTAAACTAGAAGAGTCAATAATATCATCTGGATTCTAAGTTCCTAAAGAGACTAACATTTCTGAATTTCAATGGATAGTGAGATGCCAAAACTATTCAGAAGCAAAATCCTACTAAGTCCCGCTCATCTAATTGAAACTGAGCTTCATTGGAAACTCTGATATTTATTGTATCTTACACTTCCTTTTATCCTACTGTGTTTTTAGTTGCTTGGGGACAAGCAACAGTTTAAGTTTGGTCTTGTGATGAGCGGATATTTTATTCGCTTTTTGGCATCATTTGCATATAATTTTCAGCATGTTTTGTTTAATTTTTGTTAAGTTTTCAAAGGTTTTAGTGTTAAATTCACATTTTTGGATTCTACTATGAGTTTTTATATTTTTATGCAATTTTAGGTATTTTCTGGCTGAAATTGAGGAGCTGGAGCAAAAGTCTGATTCAGAGACAGAGAAAGCACTACAGATGCTGTCCGGATCTGACCTCCTTGCACTCGGAAGTGCCTTTTCTGGAGCCAAAGAAATCCAAATTGAGCGTTCTCAACGGCTATGGAAAGATGACTTCTAGAGCTTTCCAGCAATGTATAATAGTTCATACTTTGCTTCAGAATTGAAGGCCCAAAACTGGCCTCCAACGCCAGCCTCTTGCCCCATTCCAGGCGTCCAGCGCCCAAAGGAGGAGACCAGCGTCCAAACGCCCAAAGAGGACTCCTAGCTAGAGTTCAACACCCTAGAGGCCTCCTAGCATGTGGATCTCATCAAAGCTCAGCCCAAACACTCACCAAGTGGGCCCCAAAAGTGGATTTTAATACTAAAAGACTATTTTACCCTTTCTTATGTAATCCTTAGTTGTTAGTTTAGTATTTAAAGAACTTTTACACCTCTCATTAAAGGGGACGCACACCATATTTCATTTATCATTGTGTTTCCTATCAGTATGAGTTTTTAAACCTCCTAGGTTAAGGGGAGGAGCCCTGCTGAGTTTTATGGATTAATAAAAGTATTACTGTTTCTCTTCAATCCGTGTTTGATTTAATTCTCAGATGTATTTTTGTTCTTCAACATGATGAACGGGATGACCAGTGACAATCATCTTCGTTCTTCATAGTAAAACTGCGTGCCTGACAACCACCCGTGTTCTTCTTGGGTTCGTGTGAATACTTAAGTGAAAAGCATTGAATCGCCAGCTTGACTATACGTCTCTTAGACAGCTAATCCACGACTTCGTTGGGGACTTCTCAAGACACCAGTTCAGCCGCAATTTGGGGAGATTAGGGTCTCTGTGGTAGAGGCTAGAACCAAGGCGCAGCATCCTCTGATCCGGAAGATTCAACCTTGTCTGTGGCATTTTGAGTAGGATCACCAAAGAGAATGAACTGCAGGAACTTCACCCCTTAGTCAAAATGGATCCGCACTAACCCTGGAGTTCAGATCTGGAGGAGTATTGGCGGCTGCTCAAACCAGCGTCAATCACATATAGCCTGCCATTGAAAAAATAATTCACAATTGAAGAAGACAGTAATACCAGAGTTAATCCAGAAGGACAAAGCATCTCCAAGCCTTAACTACCTTCTTATCATAATTGACACGACTTCTAAGTTCTGATTACCCTTTTTCATTCCTTTTATGCTTTTAACCAAATTCAAACCAATAACTCTTCTATCCGCTTGACTAAGATTTGCAAGATAACCATAGGTTGCTTCAAACCACAA
The DNA here is from genome assembly GCF_000816755.2 of Arachis ipaensis. Classification (NCBI taxonomy): domain Eukaryota; kingdom Viridiplantae; phylum Streptophyta; class Magnoliopsida; order Fabales; family Fabaceae; genus Arachis; species Arachis ipaensis. The sequence continues at coordinate 96,606,600 of NC_029785.2, read as the reverse complement.
TCTTCGTGGGATCGACCCTGACTCGCTCAGGTACTACTTGGACGACCAAGTGCACTTGCTGGTTCAGCTATACGAAGCGTGGGGATTCGTGCACCAATTGGCTCTGTACTATTAAGATATCCAGAATTCTCTACTGTAGTAGGAGTCAAAATAGATTTGTCTCATGTAATTTGGTTTGTAGAATCTTGAGCCACAATTTTCAATGAGGTTCTGATTTGTCTTCACCTGGGGTTCCTTCTAAGTTATGTTTAGTTTCATTTCCTGCATCATTTTCTTCAACAACACTTGAAATAGAGTTAGATTCACAAAAAATAACATGCATGATCTCTTCAATGATTCTATGTTCTTTTAGTTAAAGTCTATAGGTTTTACTAGTGGTTAAATATCCTACAAAGATACATTCATAGGACTTTGTATCAAATTTACCAAGATTGTCTTTTGCGTTTAAAATAAAATATTTACATCCAAAGACATGAAAGTATTTAAGGTTGGGAGGGGTTCCTTTCCATAGTTCATATGGAGTTTTCTTTAAAAACTTTCGAATGATTGTTCTATTTAAAATATAGCATTTTGTGTTTACAGCTTCAGCCCAAAAGAATTTTGGAACATCACATTCACATAGCATGATTTTTTTTCATTTCTTGAAGACTTCTATTTTTTCTTTCTACAACGCCATTTTTTTAGGTGTTCTAGGACAAAAAAAAAATTGTGTGATATACCAAAACCATCACAAAAAGATTTAAAATCTTGGTTTTCAAATTAAGTTGCCTTGAGCATTTAAAATTTGATCACACTCCTATTAATGATTCTTTTTCATTGGATACTTTTCAAGTAATCTCTCAGAGCATACCTTGGTTTGCATCAAGTACAAACTACTTGGTAGCCCACACCTTCCCTTAAAACGTTTCTAAACATCAGAGGGATAAGCTGAAAAGCGAGTCCAAATATTACATTTGGGATTATCCTTATCTGTGGAGGTGTGAAGGTGATCAGAAGGTGTATGCATGAATCATAGTTCCAGTCCATACTAGAATCATGCCACTCATCTAAAAGTGGTGGACACTTTGAGCCTCAAAGAACAGTTAGAAAAGTATTGGACTGTGGATTCTAGTGACCGACTTTGTTTAGGGATGCAAGCTTATTTTGCAATTCATGTCATCAATGCCAGAGATTTGGAAATGCATCCAAGAGGGATGAGATGCCCTAATAACCTATGTTGTTCTGTGAGATTTTTGACGTGTGGGGTATCAAATTTATGGGTCTATTTCCAAATTTGAATGGATTTTTGTATATCTTGTTAAATGTTCATTACGTTTCTAAGTGGGTGAAAGCAATTCCAACCCGAATAGACGATGTTGACGTTGTTATCTCCTTTATAAGAAACAATCTTGTTTGTCGCTTTAGATCGCTGCGAGCAATTGTGAGCGATCAAGACACCTATTTTTACAATAGGAAGTTAGAGACACTGATGCAAAAATATGGCATTATTTATAAAGTAGCCACTGCTTACCACCCACAAACAAATGGCCAAGCCGAAGTCTCAAACCGGAAAATCAAAAGAATCTTAGAAAAGATGGTGAAACTTCACAAAAAGGATTGGAGTACTAGAATTTTTTAGTTTATCCCTATTCTCAATCAAATCAATTTCTCATATGCCAAAAGGGTAAACTAAACTTAATAATCCATTTTTTTCCACATCACAACTAATAAACTAAAAGTGCAATTCAAGCTAAATATCTAAGATATATACAAGCCCAAAGTACAAAATGCAACAAAGTAAAAATAAACAGAAGTATAATAAAATAGAAATGTGCAAGTACTAAAAGAAAAATAAAGTAAAATAAAGCAAAATACAAAATAAAGCAAAATAAAGCAAAATAGGATAAAAGTCTGAAATGGTTCACCAAAATATAATCCGCCGGAAATGGTTCACCAAAACTCTGAAGGATCATCGCCTACAACTCTGTCGTCTCCTGTCGAAGGATGTGCTGCTGGCTCTATGGGCTCTGGCTGTGCAGGTGCCTGGGGCTCTGTAGGCTGCTCAGGCTAAGTCTCCTTGTGCTGTGCCTGCTGCTGGGTCTCCTCCTGCTCATCCTCCTCCTCCTCAGAGTGCTTGATGAACAGAATTTTTGATGGTATAGAATTTCTCTAATGAGATCTCGTTGCAAGTATAGTTTCTAAACCAATCAATAATCCTTTCATACAAAAGATTTGGTTGTCACAAGTACAAACCCCTATAAAGATAACCGAAGTATTTAAACCTCGGGTCGTTCTCCCTAGGAATTTCAATAAAGTGTTCTTGTTATTGGTTATGAGTTATGTTTGGGGTTTTTGATAAGAGACATGAAAGATAAATGGCAAGGAATTAAACTAATGGCTACAAAGGTCTTGGCAAGGTTTGGTGGTCAAGGATCTCTATCCCTATCACTAACCACAACATGAGAATTGGCAAGGATCAATCCCACTAAGTCATCCCCTAACTAATACTAAAGGAAAGTCAAGTGAGCTATACCAATCCAAGTCCATAAGTCCTAGCTCTCCACCAATTCAATTAGTGAGACCTAGAGTTAATGGCTCCCAATCATCAATTACTTGGACATTAGTAACTCAAGAGTTCCTAAGTTACCTTCCCAAGCCAAGAGCATAAAATTATACTCTAAAATCCAACCAAGCATTTTATTAAACACTTGGATGGCATAAAAGGAAAGCATAATAAAATTGCAAGGAAAGTAAATCTACACTACTCAATTGCAAGGAATTAAACAACAACAAATCAAATGAACAATAAAGGAACATGAAAACATAAATTGCATTAAAGAGAAATAAAAGAACAAAAGTGCATCAACATAAAAGTAAAGGATTACAAGAATTAAATACAAAACTAGAGAGAGGAGAAGTAGAAGAAGAAGAATTGATAAAGGAAAAGTAAATCAAAGCATGAAATTAACCTAGATCTAAGAAATTCTAATCTAGATCTAAAACCTAATCCTAATCCTAGAGAGAAGTGAGAGCTTCTCCCTCTAAAACTAACTTTTCCTCCAAAACTAATCTAAACTAAACTAATGGTGACTAGCTCCCTCATCCCTCTTCAATCCTTGGGTTAAATAGCATCAGAAATGAGTTGGATTGGGCCCAAAACACACCAGAAATCGTTGGCCACGAGTTGCACTTTAGTGAGTCACATGCAACATCGGCGTATACATGTACAGTGCGCATGCGTGCCCCTATACGTGATGCAACTATGGCAAATCTTATATCATTTCGAAGCCTCGGATGTTAACTTTTCAACGCAACTAAAACTGCCTCATTTGGATCTTTGTAGCTCAAGTTATGGTCGATTAAGTGCGAAGTGGTTAGGCTTGATAGCTTTGCAATTCCTTCATTTCTTCATGAGTTCTCCATTTCTACATGCTTTTTCTTCATTCCCTCAATCCAATCTTTGCCTCCTAAATCTGAAATCACTTAACAAACATATCAAGGCATCTAATGGAATCAAGGTGAATTAAATTTAGCTATTTTAAGACCTAAAAAGCATGTTTTCACTCTTAAGCACAATTAAAGGAGAATTTACAAAACCATGCTATTTCATTGAGTAAATGTGGGAAAAGATGATAAAATCCCTCTAGATTCAACACAAGATAAACCCTAAAAATGGGGTTTATCAGTGCTTCGAGGGTGTGTCAGGCTCAGATGGGATGTCACTACGCCCAGACGTCACAATCAGCTTCAGATGTGAATAGCGTCACTTATTACGACGCTCAGACTGCTCCTAACGCCGCTGATTGCGGCACTCCATCTGATCAAGGCACTCAAAAAGGTGGTGTACAAGGTGATAGACTGGCTGAGAAGCAGATGATGGTACTGCGGAAGCAGGTGGTGCTGCAGGTGTTGCTGAGGATGTGGCTGCATCAGTAGAGGTGGTAGTTGTAGGTAGTCTGTGGCCTAGAGGTTCGAACCGCTTGCCGTGTGAAATAACTTTCTTGCAGCTGGCAATCGGTGGTCTCTCATCCTCTAGCTCCCAAGACACCTCAGCTCGACGAGCCATCTGGGTGATCAAATAAGGAAATGGCAGGATGCCTCTGACATGAACTCTAGACATGTACTTTCTGATGAGCCGTGGAAGGTATAGGTCCTTCCCTTCCATGACGCACCAAATAAGGATGATCATGGCAGCTGGCACTTCTGACTTGTGAGTACTAGGCATAACATAATTACTCAGTATCTGTTGCCATAGCCTAGCCTCATCATTGAGATAAATAATATTTATACCCCGTGGAGTTAACTTTGACTTTCTCATAGCCTACGGAACATCAAGATTAATGGCTATGGTACGCCGGACAGCATCCCAATCAAAACTCATGAATCTAATAGACTCTTCGGCCTTTTGAAAGCCATCTGTATCATCTATTTTAGGCTAGAAGTGGAGGATATCCTCTATTGCCTCCTCTGTGACTAAGATCTGCTTTCCCCTAAGCTGCACTGCATCAAGAGTCGTCTTATAATAATTACAATAAAACTCACAGACCCATGATGCATTTACCTCTGTCAGATCTCTATCCAGAAACACCCAACCTCTCTGTTTGATCTGATCTTCAGTGTACTTCCTTAATTCGGTTGGTATTTTGAGCGTTCTTTCCAAGTAGAGGTGCCATTTTTCCGCAAAAACTGGAAACTTGAGTTCACAGTAAAGATTCACAAATTTAACTGGGTCAGTAGCGGGCACAAGTTGATTAGCTTTCTCTTGATCAGTAAAGTTCTTTTCACGCCAAGATTCATCTGATAGAACATCCGACAGAGTGACGGATGACTGTCCTCTCTTCCTCTTACCAGAGCTAGCCGTAGCCTTGCCTTTTCCTTTCCTGTCAGACATCCTGAAAAACAGAATTTCCAAGATACAGATTATCAAATTAAAGCAGAGAAACAAAAAGGCAAACGATATGCAAGCATAACAAGCAGTAGATAGGCAAAAGAGGAGTTGAAGCTAACACATGAAGTGAGATAGAAAGAGATAAATCCTTGGAATGAAAGAAAGGTAGGATTCAAAGAAATCAATCAGAAATCACAATCCAAGAATTTATACAATGAAATTCAGAATGCTTGTTTGTTAAGAAACAACAATTATCATGCCTCAAAAGAAATTAAGAGAGTTAATTGAAAAGGGTGAAAATGAAAAAGAAAAGTGAGAAAGTCAATTTAGTTATAAAAGTTAGAGAAGTGGGTTAGAATTAGTGGCATGATAATATAGTTCCTAATGAAAAGAAGTTCAAAAGGTTTAAGAACAAGCAAGCTCACATTCAAGCATACAATGCAAGTCATTGATGATAAAACATGTAATGAAAGAATCATAAAAAGAATTAAAATCATCAACAATGCATTTCAAATAAAAAGGGAACCAAAAGGAATGGAAATGCTAACCCATCATCCCATGAATTGGCTTTGGTTTAAAATGCATATGTGAATAGTTAGTAATTTTGTTTTAAATTGCCTTTTTGGCTTGAATTGCATGTTTAAAATTTTTCAATTAGTTTTTGGATGGTTGAATTAATTTTAGGTAGATTTTTGTTTGTAAATAGTCCATGATTTTAATTTGGAAGATGAAATCTTGGATTAATTTTAAAATTAGCGTAAATAGTTGCATATTTTCATTAATTTCTGGTTTATATGCTTTTTTGAATGTTGGGTTAATTTTTGTTTGGAAAAAAAAATCGTCCTCTGTGCATGCGCACAGCTCTGTACGCACGCACACTTTCATACCACCCTCTCTGCTCGCAGTGTTTGCACAATATATGCGTACGCATATTTGCCCATTTTCCTATCTGTGCGTACGCACAAGCTTTTGTGCGTACACACCCCCAATTCACCCCCTTCTACTGAGAGCACCCGCACAGTTGGTGTGTCCGCATACTGATAAACCCCCTTTGTAGGGTTTATCTTGTGCTTAATTTAGTTGATTTTATGACCTTTTACCCACATTTATTCAATGAAATATCATGGTTTCATGATTGTCTCCCAATTTGTGCTTAAGTGTGAAAAAATGCTTTCTAGGTCCTTAATTAGCTAAATTTAATTCACTTTTGATTCCACTAGATGCCTTGATTTGTTTGTTAAGTGATTTCAGGTTGAAAAGGCTAGGAATGAATCAAAGGAGTGAAGAGGAAAGCATGCAAACTGGAGAACACATGAAAAAGCCAAAGATTTGGATATCTTCATCCACGCGCACGCGCACTGTACGCGCACGCGTGGATCGCGAAAACGCAAGGGACGCGCACGTATACTGTACGCATACGCATCGGTGGTCACACGTGATTTTTAAATAAAAAACGTGCCCAGCAATTTCTGAGAAGCTGTGGGGCCCAGTTGCAACCAACTTTGGTGCCAGAAATGAATAAATAGACTAAGGAATGAAGGGGAAGGCATCATCACTTCACATTAGACACTTTAGATCTAGTTTTAGTTTTAGAGAGAGAAGCTCTCACTTCTCTCTAGGATTAGGATTAGGATTAGGTTTAGGTCAATAGTCTTAGATCTAGGTTTTAATTCATGCTTTCATCTACTTCTACCTTTCAATTCCTTGTTGTTACATTCATCATTCTTCTATTGTTTGTTATAATTTCTTCTACTTTGTTTCTATGCTTTGTTGTAGATCTACTTTTTTTCATTCTATTTTCCTTTAATGCAATTTGAGGTAATTCATGTAGATATTGTTTTCTTTGATTGTTGTTATTAATTCCTTGCAATAATTGTTGTTAGATTCTATTCTTGTTGTCAATTTACTATGTTTTCCTTTTGTGCCTTCCAAGTGTTTGATGAAATGCATGGAAGGATGTTAGAGCAGAATTTTATGCTCTTGGCTTGGGAAGGTAACTTAGGAACTCTTGAGTTGCTAATGTCTAAGTAATTGATGATTGGGAGCCATTGACCCTAGTTCTCACTAATTCAATTAGTGGAGAGTTAGGACTTATGGACTTGGATTGATATAGCTCACTTGACTTTCCTTTACTTCTAGTTAGAGGATGACTTAGTGGGATTGATCCTTGCCAATTCTCATGTTGTGGTTAGTGATAGGGATAGAGATCCTTGACCACCAACCCTTGCCAAGACCGCTTTATCATTTACATTTCCATTGTCATTTATTTTTCTTGTTCCTTAATCAAAACCCCAAAATATACAACTCATAACCAATAACAAGAACGCTACCCTGCAATTCCTTTGAGAGATGACCCGAGGTTCCAATACTTCGGTTTATAAATTTTAGGGGTTTGTACATGTGACAAACAAATGTTTGTATGAAAGGAATATTGATTGATTTAGAAACTATACTTCGAGGAGATTTCATTTGAGAATTCTAGACCACACAAAAATTCCATTCATCAAAATGGCGCCATTGCCGGGGATTTACAATGGTATTATGTTATTGGTTATTGTATATATGTGAATAGTGTTAATAGGTTTGTCTTTTGCTTGTCTACTAGTTTTTGTTAGTTTTATTTTGTTTTTCCATTATGAATTCTCACTTTGGCTATGAGTTTGGTTCTAATTGTGTTGTAAAAAATGTAAACTTCAATGACAACATGCACCAAGGATGGAACACTTCAAGATGGGAGGAGCCTCAAGGAATCAATCACTCCTATTGGCAATAACCTCCGGATACGTATAGGTACAATTTCCACCCTAATGCATGTCAATTTAATGGCTATGGTAAATCCTTTTATGATAATCAATTACCACCATCATATGCCTATGACTCTTATCCTCAACATGAACCTCAACCATACTCACAAGCCTTTCCATACCAAGCACTTCCCTATGACCCATATCCACCATATGACCAATCACCCATACTATATCCTCATGACCATTATGAGCAAGAACCTCTAGAACCACCACAACCCTATCAAGATTACTACCATGAACCACCTCAATACACATCATCTCCGTACCATCACCAAGAAGAAAAACCTTCCTACTATGAACCCTCTCTCCAAAATGATGAACCCTCTTATCCACCCCAAGCCCCAATAGATGATTCTCTTACCTTGCTACTTCAAGGACAAGCGGATATGCAAAGAAATACCCTGGAGTTTGTGACTAACTTGACCAAGGTAGTGTATACTTTAGCCTACCAATGCTTGAACACTCAAGTGCTTCCATAACCACATGTGAAGAATCAATTGAAGATCATAGCATGAAGGAGAGATTGGAAACTCCGGTGGGAAATGAGGGATGTTATTTTGTATTAGAGCAATTGGAGGAGCCTATGGTTATCGAAGAAAAGGAAGAAGTGGTTGAAGATTTAGGAGATGTTTAAAGTCCATGGGAATGTAGCATCATGGAGCACTCTTCCAAGAAGCTTGATATTGATGTTGAGGAGGGTGCACAACCTCCAGGGCATATCATCGTTGGAGACTTGAAAGAGGTTTATCAAGAGATGGATTCAATCATGGATGAATTTCTATCTACAATTGAATCCTTTCCCATTGGACATGAAGTTGAAATTATAGAAGAATGTGCACAACCCCTCATACCCTTGGTGAACAACGAGGAAGTGAGTGAATTGGAAGAGAGCTACCAAGGGGAAAAAGCGGACATGGTGTATATCGAAATTGAAGAATATGAAGAGGTTGATTTTTTTAAATCCTTATTTTCTCTTTTTAAATTTTTCAAAAAATTTATAAACTTATAATTGAGTTTTTTTGTTTGAGGTTAGTTCCATATTTTAAGTTTGGTGTCAATTGCATGTGTTTCTTTTCTTTTAAATTTTCGAATTTGTGTTCATTGTTCTTTCTTAATCTTCAAGTTGTTCTTGTTTATTTTCTTTGTTTGATCTTTAGTTTTTCTTGTTTTGTGATTTTTCTTGTGCATTCTAGAATTATTGGTATCTAAAAAAAAATAAAAAAAAAATTTATACATTAAACACCTTGTTAAAACACTTTAAATTTATAACTCAATTGGCTAGAGCGTTGTGTCTATGTTCTTGTGAATAGTTGCTCCTTTGAGTCTTTCTTTCTAAAATCTTTTCAAAAATAATTTTTCTTTGATTAAATCTTGTGTCAAGTTTTAAGTTTGGTGTTTCTTGTTAGTTCTTATTTAATTTTCGAAAATTAGTTTTTGGTTTTCTAAAAATTTTAAGTTTGGTGTTCTTTTTTTTTTTTATGTTCTTGAGTCCTTTGAGTCTTTGACTTTTTGTTCTTCGTGTTCTTGTGAATATTCAAGGTGTTCTTGAGTCTTTCTTGTGTTTTGATCTTAAAATTTTTAAGTTTGGTGTTTCTTGGTATTTTTCCTCCAAATTTTCGAAAATAAGGAGCATTAGATCTAAAAATTTGAAGTTTTGTGTCTTTTTATTGTTTTTCTCTTTCGTCATTGAATTCAAAAATATCTTTTTCCTTTATTTTAATTGATTTTTCGAATTTTTCTTTTAAAAATTCAGATTTTATTTTAAAATTTTTTATTTTATCATATCATAGTTTTAAAATTTCAAAATTCAAATCTTTTTCAAAAAAAAAAAAATCATATCTTTTTTTTCAAAATCTTATCTTATCCTATTTCAAATTTCAAATTTCAACTTCAAAAATTCAAAATTCAAATTTCAAAATTCAAATTTCAAAATTCAAATTTCAAAACCTTTTAATTTAAATTTTTTATCTTCTCTTACGTAGCTTATCTTATCTTTTCTAATCTCAAATCTTAAAATCAAATCTTTTTCATATCTTAGTTTCTGGCACAATTTTTACAAATTGCTGACACAGTACATGATAAGGAAGTAGATCAAGATGTCTACAGATTATTACTGTTTCCATTTGCTGTAAAAGACCAAGCTAAGAGGTGGTTAAATAACCAACCTAAGGCTAGCATAAGGACATGGAAACAACTGTCAGAAAAATTTCTGAATCAATACTTTCCTCCAAAATGGATGACACAGCTAAGGCTGGACATCCAAGGCTTTAAATAAGGAGATAATGAATCTCTTTATGATGCCTGGGAGAGATACAGAGAGATGCTTGATGGGAAGCAGAAGCTGGTGAATTAAAAATTTATTAAAATGGTTACGTTGCAAGTATAGTTCTTAACTCACCGAAAATCTGCCTATCAATTTAGAAATATGTCACAGAGAGTTTAAATTAAAATTACTGGGAGTTTTAAGTCCCAGGTCGTCTCCCAACGAGTTGCAGAAAAGTGTGCTGTTTTATTAATTAGATGTTCCAAGAAGTTGAGCTAAGTAAATTGGAATTTAAATTGAGGGATTTTAAATAATATAAATAAAAGCCTTGACTGGGAGTTGATTGGTTGGAATTTCTACTATTGATGGTGCGATTGTAAGATTAATTTATAATTAATGGTTATTCTGTTTGGTTATCCTTTACTACGTAAGGGAAAGTCAAACAAGTTGGAATGCCAGATCTGTTCACAAGTTACAACCCACTAAGTTCAAAGGGATTGGCGTCGGTGACAGGATAGCAATCCAACATTCAACCCAATTACAAATTTTCTTTCAATCCTTCCAACTCAAGAGTTCCTTTTAATCAACTCCCCATCAAGTAAGGAAACTACTCACGCATTGTAAATAAAGAATCCATAGCACATGAAAGGGAATTAAAAGAAGACATGATTATTGGAATTGAAATTGAATTAAAAAGAAATAATCCTTGCATTAAATAATCATAAAAGTATCTGAATGACAAAATTGAACATAACAAAGAACATGGAAGAATAAAACCAAGTTAAGAGAACAAACTAGAATGATGAAATCTTGATGAGGAAATAACTCTTCTCAATGTTCCAATGCCAAGATAAATTCAAAATTAGAATTCTAAAAACCTGGAGAGAAAAACCTAAGAGAGTAAAACTAGATCTAAAACTACTGAATGAATGTGTGTGTTGTTTCTGCATATTCTCTGACTCTAGTCTGCTGTTCCGGGCCGAGAACTGGGCCGAAATAAGGTCCAAAATTGCCCCCAGCGAATCCTGCAGATTATGCAGATCGCACATGTCACGCGATCGCGTCATCCATGCGGACGCGTCGCTTGCGCTTTTTCCTCTCCACGCGTTCGCGTCGTCCACGCTACCGTGTCACTTGCGCTTTCCAATTCGCACGGCCGCGCAAGCCATGCGGCCGCGTCACTGCGATTTGCGCTCCTTCGCGCGGTCGCGTGAGCCATGCGACCGCGTCACTTCTCGCTGGTTATCTCCTCAAATTCTTATGTTCTTTCCATTTTTGCTAGCTTCCTCTCCAATCTCCATCTCATTCATGCCCTATAAAGCCTGAAACACTTGACACACAGATCACGGCATCGAATGGAATAAAGGAAAATTAAATAATTAAAGTCTTTAGGAAGCAATTTTCAAACATGTACTGAATTTAGGAAGGAAATCTAAATGCATGCTAAATTGATGAATAAGTGGGTAAGGATCATGACAAAACCACACAATTAAACACAATATAAACTATAAAATAGTGGTTTATCAACCTCCCCACACTTAAACATTAGCATGTCCTCATGCTAAATTGAAGGAGACAAGGAAATAAGTATGAACATGTAGAAACTCATGAAATGCAATGCAATCCTACATATATAAATAAATACAACTATATGATTATTGTCCACTTGATCAAAAGTAAATAAGCCCTTCAAAATAATTACAAATCAAATTCCACTAATTCTATCATTATACAATAAAACCGATAAAAGTTCAAGAAGATAGCTTATGAAAGCAGGAAACATGAAAATTCAAGCATTGAACCCTCACTGATAATGTATGTACGCTCTAATCTCTAGTGTATAAGGTAATCACTCTATTCTTCTCTAGTCATGTTTTCTAACTTTTGTTTTTCTCTTAACCAATCAACAACAGTTAATATACCAATGCAAACATCATGAGGTCTTTTCAGGGTTGTAATGGGGCCAAGGTGCAGGTAAGGGTATACATATGGCTAAGTGAGCTTTATAAATTGAATCTTTAATTAACCTAAGCTCTCTCCTAATATACATATATTCTATATACTTTTTAAATTCATGCCTAGCTACCCGTAATTCCCTTTTTTTTCAACCCATACTCATGTTTCAACTTTGTATTTTAATTCTACCATATGTGCATTGATCTTTGAATTCTAAATTTAACATTGGGGTAATTTTGTCCCCTTATTTATTTGTTTATCATCTCTTTTTTTTTTTTGAATTGAAATAAATAAAGCTTATCAATGCACATAGATTTTTGATTCTTATAGTTTCACATGAATAGGTATCCAAATTTCCTTTAAATTTTCATGACACATCCCCTTAACAACTTTTGTTCCCACAATTTCCCATACTTAACTAGCACATACAATTCTATCTTAAGCTAACCAAAGATTCAATTTGGGATATGCAATTGTTTTTCAGCTTAAGGTTAGTAATGTGGCAAAATATAGAACAAATGGGGTTTTAAAGGCTCAACGTGGTTAACAAGGGTAATTGAAAAGGGTAGGCTTGATTTGGATAAGTGAGTTTAAGCAAATAATGGCCTCAATCATATGCAAGCATGTAAATATAATAAATATTGGACATATAAGATAAAACAAAATATAGATTACAATCATAGAGAAGTAAACACATAAGAATAAAATAATTATGGTTAAATAATGTAACCATACATAAAGGCTCAAATCTTTCACAGGTTGTGTGTTCTTTGGCTCAAACATCATGTTCCAAATACAACTCAAGCAGATTTATCATAAAAATTTTGAAAAATTAGTGAAATTTTATTCCAAAGATAGATTTTTAAAAGAAACTTATTGTCTTTTCAATCAAGTAGAACATGCATGCAACTATTCTAACCTATGCAATTTATTCTATTCTATAAAAAAAAGAAAATCTAACTAAAATATCCTAATTATTGGTGCCAGAGAAGAGAATTTACCTCCGAAAGTCAGGTACTGACCGACCTCCCCACACTTAAGGCTTTGCACCGTCCTCAGTGCCATCTGTCAGAAACAGGGGTGAACTGGTAGCAGTATCTCCATCATCGGGACCGTCATGGCTCCCTGTGCTAGTAAAGGAAGTGGAGTTCGGGGTGTCTGAGTCTCTGAAGCGTCCCTTGAGTAGCTCCTTGAGGTGTTTGAATCGGCACTCGTTACGGCGCTCTCTCATCTTTGCTTTCTGTTCTTGCCGATCCAACCATTCGATTATCTGCTGGAGCAATTTCTCAGTTGTAGATGCTTGTGGTGTTGAAGAAGGATTATCTTCAACTGGAGTAGTAGGAAGGCTTGTAGTGGCTGCTGAGGGTCTGAGGTATTTCCCGTTAGGGACATATTGATCATCCCGTGGAAGCATGGCTTTGGTGTCCCCAGCTCTGTAGGAGACTCCAGCTGCTGAGACAAGATCTGAGACCAAGGCGGGGAAAGGTAAGTTGCCCGCAATTTGTACGTGTTCCATAGCATTCCGGATATGTTTTGAGAGATTCAGAGGTTGGTCTGTAAGGATGCACCATAGTAGAACAGCCATGTCTGCAGTGAAAGAGGACTCATGAGTGCTCGGAAAGACGTAATGGGACATGATCTGTGCCCATACGCGAGCCTCCAAGGTAAGTGCTGAAGCCAAGATTCCCTTAGGGTGGGTACGGTGGTATCCGTAGGTCCAACGGCTGCCAGGTAATGCGATGACTCCGAGAACGGAGTCCCAGTCGAATTGGTATCTCTGGCACTGAAGGGCGGCTTCTTGAAAAGCGTCTATTCCTGCTAGAATAA
>NC_029785.2:96528789-96592875 GCF_000816755.2 Arachis ipaensis | reverse complement strand
TTTAAAGAGAGATACAGCAAGGAAGGAAACGGAAAAGAGGGTGAATGATGCACAGTAAAATGTAGATGACATTAACACATGATCTCGAGTACATATGAAAAGCCATCAATGGGAAATAGCTAGTACATAAAAAGACAAGTGAATGCAAGGTGTTTATTGGCATGCTGGCAAAGGGCATGAGTAGTATAGACCAAGCATTACTTTGTAACAAACCATCATGTTTGTATTGACAATTGAATTCAATTAATAAAATAATAAGGGAAAGTTGTGAAAAGCAAGCATTGAATAGTATAGTAACATAGAGAAGTGCATAATGCCACATGGGCTTTTTCACAAACACATAGCATGCATGGTGAATAGGGTATAGAAAATATGAAGATGAACATGCAAGCAATCCCTTAAATGGGAGGAAAAATAATTGTCAAACAATTTGCAATAATCCACAAGCATATAATGAGGGATGATGACTCAAAAGGTTTCTAACACCATGTAAAGAAAAGAAAAGAAGAAGAAGAAAAATAAAAATTTGAAAAGAAAAAGAAAAGAAAAAGAAAATAATAATATATATACATAATATAATAAGAATGATAGAAAAGAGAAGAAGGAAGAAGAAGGTAAAACCTTGTTAATGATGGTGAGAGGGATAGAGAGTGAAAGGTGAGATAGAAAGGGGAAGGGGGAAGGAAGAAAGAAGGAGGGAAAAGAAAAATTAGGATTTGGAGGAGAAAAAGATAAGATATGTGGCAATTTTAGGTTGAGCTGTGCGGTGCATGCGACGCGGCCGCGTGAGGCACGCGTTCGCGTGGGTGCGCGTCAGGGAGGGGGCGCGAGTGCAGCCTCACTCCAGCACAACTCTCTGTTCAATTTAATTCAATTGCCAAATTGGGGTGATGCGATCGCGTGGGTCACGCGATCGCATGAATGCGCGTCATAAAATGGGTGACGCGGCCGCGTCGGCGACGCGGTCGCGTGACAAGGATTGTGCTTCCAGCACCAATCCAGCATCACTCTCGCACAAAATGTTGATGTGCACCCTTTTACGTCGAAAATTCAGGGCACGCGGCCGCGTGGGGCACGCGGTCACGTGGGATAACTTGTGCCATTGGCACGACACCAGCGCTCCTCCTGCGTAACTTTCTGTTCATTTTTATTTTTCTTTACTCCCCCTGCCACGCGGACGCGTCGCTGGTGCGTTCTCTAGTTCCTGCAGTTGCAACTTTCTTTCAGCTCCAGCATTCTCAATTCCCATGTTGCACTCCTTAACTGCCCAGAAGGCTCTGTGTTCTATTTCAACTGGGAGATGACAAGCTTTTCCATAAACCAAGCGGAAGGGACTCATCCCAATGGGTGTCTTGTATGCTATTCTGTATGCCCACAGTGCATCTTGTAGCCTGGTGCTCCAGTCTTTTCTATGAGGCTTCACTATCTTTTACAAGATACGCTTAATTTCTCTGTTCGACACCTCGGCTTGCCCATTAGTTTGGGGATGGTAAGCTGTTGCAACTTTATGGATTATCCCATGCTTCTTCATCAATCCTGTTAGTCTCCTGTTACAAAAATGGGTGCCTTGATCGCTCACGATCGCTCGTGGTGATCCAAAGTGGCATATAATATGGTCTTTCACAAAGGAAACAACAGTGTTAGCATCATCAGTGCGGGTAGGAATTGCTTCCACCCATTTGGAAACATAATCCACAACTAACAATATATAAAAATATCCACTAGAATTTGGAAATGGACCCATGAAGTCGATGCCCCAAACATAAAAAATTTCACAGAAAAGCATATATTGTTGAGGCATCTCATCCCTCTTGGATATGTTACCAAATTTCTGGCATGGGTGACAAGATTTACAAAACTCAGCAGCGTCTCTAAAAAGAGTAGGCCACCAGAATCCACAGTCTAAGATCTTTCTAGCTGTTTGGGAGTAGAATCATCCTTAATATGTTCAAGGCGACTCAAGTGGTCTGCTACTAAATTTTGATTACCACTCCTATCCTTTATTTCTAAATCAAATTCTTGTAACAGTAGTATCCAACGTATAAGTCTTGGTTTGGATTCCTTTTTAGCTAATAGATACTTTAGAGCTGCATGGTCCGAATACACTACTACTTTAGTACCAAGTAAATAAGCCCGGAATTTATCCAGAGCAAAAACAAAAGCAAGTAGCTCTTTCTCAGTAGTAGTATAATTGGACTGGGCAGTGTCTAAAGTCTTAGACGCATAGGCAATAACAAAAGGATCCTTACCTTCACGCTGAGCCAGCGCTGCTCCTACTGCATGGTTGGAAGCATTGCACATGATTTCAAATGGTTGGTTCCAGTCTGGTCCTCTCACAATTGGGGCTTGCGTTAGAGCAGTCTTCAGCTTATCAAACGCTTGTTTGTAATCCTCACCGAACTCGAACTCAATATCCTTCTGCAGTAATCTGGATAAGGGAAGTGCCACCTTACTAAAGTCCTTAATAAATCTCATGTAGAAACCTGCATGGCCAAGGAACGAATGGACATCCCTCACAGAAGAGGGGTAAGGTAAACTAGAAATAACATTCACTTTTGCTGGGTCTACAGAAATGCCATTATTAGATACCACATGTCCTAATACAATCCCTTGCTTTACCATAAAGTGGCATTTTTCGAAATTCAATACAAGGTTTGTATTAACACATCTATCTAATACTCTAGATAATCCATCTAAGCAAAGGTTAAAAGAATCACCATAAACGCTAAAATCATCCATAAAAACTTCCATACAGTCCTCAATAAGATCAGAGAAAAGACTCATCATGCACCTTTGAAAAGTAGCTGGTGCATTGCAAAAGCCAAAGAGCATTCTCTTATAAGCATAGGTCCCAAAAGGACATGTAAAAGTAGTCTTTTTCCTGATCCTCAAGAGCTATATGAATCTGGAAATAACCTGTGTAACCATCTAGAAAGCAGTAATGTGATTTACCTGACAGGCAATCCAGCATTTGATCAATGAATGGAAGTGGGTAGTAATCCTTACGGGTAGCTTGGTTGAGACGCCTGTAATCAATGCAGACTCTCCAAGCATTCTGAACTCTAGTTGCTATGAGCTCTCCATGCTCATTCTTCACGGTAGTGACTCCGAAATTCTTGGGCACCACTTGTACTGGGCTTACCCATTCACTGTCTGAAATGGGATATATGATACCGGCCTCCAGTAGTCTGGTCACCTCCTTCTTGACAACTTCCAAGATGGTGGGATTCAATCTTCTCTGGGGTTGAGGGACAGGTCTTGCTCCCTTTTCTAAAAATATTCTGTGCTCGCATACTTGAGGGTTGATTCCCACTATGTCTGCCAAACTTGACCCAATTACCTTCTTATGCTTCCTTAGCACATCAAGTAGCTGCTCTTCTTGTTGAGAAGTCAGTTATCTTGCAATAATAACCAAAAGCTTCTGCTCGTCCTCGAGATAAGCATATTTGAGGTGTGGAGCAAGAGGTTTCAATTCTAACTTTTGATCATGGGCAGGCTCTGGATTATCTGGAGCTCGTGAAAATGGCGAAGTGCCCTCACTGTCAGTTAAGAGGGTCCTCACACTCAGACCTTGTCCAGTGTGCCTCTCTTCAAAATCTTATTTTTGAACTTCAGCCACACTTTCGTCTATGACATCACACTGGAAGATAGAACGATCTTCTGGGGGGTTGTTAATGACTCCATTCAGATTGAAGATCACTATGCGGCCATCTATTTCAAAGGAGTATGTTCCTGAAAAAGCATCCAATTTGAATTTTGATGTCTTCAGGAATGGTCTTCCAAGTAGGATCGATGATGGCTTATCTGAATAATTATGGGGCATCTCCAAGATATAAAAATCAGTGGGAAATGTGAGCCCTTTAATGTTCACCAAAACAACTTCAGCAACTCCAGCCACTGTAATAATGCTTTTATCTGCTAACACAAAACGAGCTGCCGACCTTTTTAAGGGAGGGAGCCTCAAAACATCATATATGGACAAAGGCATTATACTGACACATGCTCCTAAATCACACATGCAATCATAAATTACTACACCACCAATAGTACAACTAACTATGCAAGGACCTGGATCACTACATTTTTCAGGTAATCCTCCCATTAAAGCAGATATAAAACTACCTAAAGGAATAGTTTCTAATTCATTAATCTTGTCTTTATGGATACATAAGTCTTTTAGAAACTTTGCATATTTAGGTACCTGCTGAATAACATAAAAAAGGGGAACAGTTACCTCAACCTTTTTGAATATTTCTACCATTTTAGGATCAGGTTCCAGCTGCTTTCTGGGCTTCCTTGCAAGCTGTGAAAATGGAATGAGAACAGTGGGTTCCGTAGTGCCTGCGCCTTTTGGTGCTTCTTCCTGTGGTTGAGCTATCTCTTCTTCAACTATGTCCTGTATATCCTCTTCCTTTTCAACATCTTCGACTTCTACCACCTCTTTAGCTGAGGCATATTCTGGTGAGCTTGGTTCCTCCTGATTCCTCTCCTGCAGTGTGGTTCCGGACCTCAGGGTGATGGCATTAATGCCTCCCTTTGGATTGGGTAATGGTTGAGAGGGGATTCCAGTGGTGCTTGAAGGTTGGTTGCTGGAATTTTGTGTTGAACCAAGCTGTGTCATAAAAGCTTGCAGAGTAGAGGTGAGACCATTCAGACTGGCGTTAATAGTGTTCACGATGGTACTTTCCATGGCCAGTTGTCTTTTCTCAAAAGCTTGTAATAAATCTTCATTAGAAGATACCGAAGAATGAGTAAATTGAGAGATTTGCTGCTGATTGTTCGGTGGTCCTTGGTTTTGCCTCAGGTGAGGTGCTCGGTAAGGTTAATTTTGCTGCCTGTTGTTGTTATTATTCCACCTCTGATTTCCCTGATTATCTCTGCCTCCTCTATTATTGTTGTCCCTCCAATTCTGGTTTGAATTGTCCTGTCATCCATGGTTATTATTTCCACTTTGATTGTACCCTTGGTTGGGGCGGTCATAAAAGTTGTGAGTGGATGCCACCATGTTGTCTTCTTGTTGGAGCTACGGGCATTCATCAGTGTAATGGCTGTAATCAGTACAAATTCCGCAAATTTTTTGTGGGACTAGTTGTTGGCTTTGCTGCGGTTGGGTTTGCTGAGCTTGTTGATTCAACTGCATTTGCTTCAGCAGGTTGGTCATCTCACAGATGCTTTGAGTTAGAGCAGCAGTCTCTCTGCCAGTAGATACTTCTGCAACGGCTTTTGAACGGCCTTGCTTCTGTCTGTGGTTCCGAGTAGATTCAGCTAAATCACTGATCAATTGCCAAGCTTCATCAGTGGTCTTGTACTTCTTCATAGACCTATTGCTGGCACTTTCCAATGTGGTCTTATCTTGGGGCCTCATACCTTGTGTGATATAGCTGAGTAGCACGATCTTGTCAATCATGTGGTGGGGGCATGCTTCCAGAAGATTATTGAAGCGCTCCCAGTATTCAAAGAGAGTCTCATTGTCATCCTGAACAATTGTAGAGATATCCTTCCTCAGTTTATCAGTAACTTCAGATGGAAAGAATTTCTCCAGAAACTCCTTTCTGAGTGTATCCCAGTTGGATACATTTGCTATAGGTTGAGTGTAGTACCACTCTCTTGCTTTTCCCTCAAGAGAGAACGAAAAAGCTTTCAGCAGAATTGAAGTTTCATCAGTGCCATCACGCCTGACAGTAGAACAGGCTGCCTGGAAATCTCTCAAGTGCTTGATAGGGTCTTGAGCAGGTAGGCCATGAAACTTGGGCATCAAATTTAACAGTGCGGTCTTTATTTCAAAATCCGTAGCTACCGCTGGATGATGCGCTTGAAACGGTTGCATTGTAAAATCAGGAGCTCCTTCCTCCTGAATGGTAACTCTTCTAGCTGCCATGTTTTCTGCACGTAAAACAACCGAATCAGTAGAACGGGGGCTGGTTTCTTCCTCAGATTCACTTTCAGATCCGCCCTCAGAGCGGGGTAACCTACGTGTTCTCGCCTTATTAGTGAAATAGTCCTCTCAATTTCAGGATCGAATATTAGCAAGCGCGGATCAGGAAGTGAACGCGTCATTTGACGGAAGAAACATGCAGCTCATAGAAGAAAAATTAAATAAAATGAAAATAAATAAATTCTAATTAATAAAATTAGCACTCTATTGCAACTCCCCGGCAACGGCGCCAAAAATTGATGGGAAGCAGAAGCTGGTGAATTAAAAATTTATTAAAATGGTTACATTGCAAGTATAGTTCTTAACTCACCGAAAATCTGCCTATCAATTTAGAAATATGTCACAGAGAGTTTAAATTAAAATTACTGGGAGTTTTAAGTCCCAGGTCATCTCCCAACGAGTTGCAGAAAAGTGTGCTGTTCCAAGAAGTTGAGCTAAGTAAATTGGAATTTAAATTGAGGGATTTTAAATAATATAAATAAAAGCCTTGACTGGGAGTTGATTGGTTGGAATTTCTACTATTGATGGTGCGATTGTAAGATTAATTTATAATTAATGGTTATTCTGTTTGGTTATCCTTTACTAGGTAAGGAAAAGTCAAACAAGTTGGAATGCCAAATCTATTCACAAGTTGCAACCCACTAAGTTCAAAGGGATTGGCGTCGGTAACAGGATAGCAATCCAACATTCAACCCAATTACAAATTTTCTTTCAATCCTTCCAACTCAAGAGTTTCTTTTAATCAACTCCCCATCAAGTAAGGAAACTACTCACGCATTGTAAATAAAGAATCCATAGCACATGAAAGGGAATTAAAAGAAGACATGATTATTGGAATTGAAATTGAATTAAAAAGAAATAATCCTTGCATTAAATAATCATAAAAGTATCTGAATGACAAAATTGAACATAACAAAGAACATGGAAGAATAAAACCAAGTTAAGAGAACAAACTAGAATGATGAAGTCTTGATGAGGAAATAACTCTTCTCAATGTTCCAATGCCAAGATCAATTCAAAATTAGAATCCTAAAAACCTGGAGAGAAAAACCTAAGAGAGTAAAACTAGATCTAAAACTACTGAATGAATGTGTGTGTTGTTTTTGCATATTCTCTGACTCTAGTCTGCTGTTTCGGGCCGAGAACTGGGCCGAAATAAGGTACAAAATTGCCCCCAGCGAATCCTGCAGATTATGCAGATCGCACATGTCACGCGATCGCGTCATCCATGCGGATGCGTCGCTTGCGCTTTTTCCTCTCCACGCGTTCGCGTCGTCCACGCTACCGCGTCACTTGCGCTTTCCAATTCGCGCGGCCGCGCAAGCCATGTGGCCGCGTCACTGCAATTTGCGCTCCTTCATGCGGTCGCGTGAGCCATACGGCCGCGTCACTTCTCGCTGGTTATCTCCTCAAATTCTTGTGTTCCTTCCATTTTTGCTAGCTTCCTCTCCAATCTCCATCTCATTCATGCCCTATAAAGCCTGAAACACTTGACATACAGATCACGGCATCGAATGGAATAAAGGAAAATTAAATAATTAAAGTCTTTAGGAAGCAATTTTCAAACATGTACTGAATTTAGGAAGGAAATCTAAATGCATGCTAAATTGATGAATAAGTGGGTAAGGATCATGACAAAACCACACAATTAAACACAATATAAACTATAAAATAGTGGTTTATCAATGCTAACAAAATGCCCCTCTGAAATGTTTTTAGAATGGGTGCAGTTAGACATCTTCTATTATGGGCTTATAGAGAGAGCTCAAATTTCTCTAGATCACTCAGCTGGTGGATTTATACACATGAGAAAGACAATTGAAGAGGCTCAAGAGCTTATTGATACAGTTGCCAGAAATCATCATCTGTACCTAAATAGTGAATCTTCCATGAAAGAAGAGGCTAAAACAGTAACTGCTGAACTCAGTCTTGCAGAACAAATTACTGAATTCAATCAGCAATTAGACTTTCTAACAAAACAGCTGGCCGAATTCAAGGAGATACTACAAGACACAAGAATGGCTAATATAAATATGGAGGTACAGTTGAAGAAAACAGAACAACAGTTATCAAAAGAAATAACAGAAGAGTGCCAAGCAGTTCAATTAAGAAGTGGGAAAATATTAAATACCTCACTTCAAGGCAGGAGAAAGCCAAGAAATGAACAACCTGCTATCAAAAATCCCTCTGAGGACAGTAAGAGCCCAGAGAGGAATAACTCTGGTGTTCAAACGCCAGAAACAGGCAAGGATTTGGCGTCAAACGCCCAATAGAAGCTCAATTTTGGCATTCAAACGCCAGGAACAAGTAAGGAGTTGGAGTCCAATGCCACTCCAGCTTCTAACCCTGGCATTCAAATGCCAATGAGGGATCAGACACACACAAGTACTGATAACAACCCCTCTAAAAAGGCTTCTCCAACCACCTTTGTAGGAAATAAACCTGCAGCAACTAAGGTTGAGGAATATAAAGCCAAGATACCTTATCCTCAAAAACTCCGCCAAGAGGAGCAGGATAAGCAATTTGCTCGCTTTGCAGATTATTTCAGGACTCTTGAAATAAAGATTCCATTTGCAGAGGCACCTGAGCAAATACCTTCTTATGCCAAGTTCATGAAGGAGATCTTGAGTCATAAGAAGGATTGGAGAGAAACTGAAAGAGTTCTCCTCACTGAAGAATGCAGTGCAGTCATTCTGAAAAGCTTTCCAGAAAAGCTTAAAGATCCCGGAAGCTTTCTAATACCATGCATACTAGAGGGTAATTGCACCAAGACAGCTTTATGTGATCTTGGGGCAAGCATCAACCTAATACCTGCATCCACTATCAGAAAGCTTGGTTTAACTGAAGAAGTTAAACCAACCCAGATATGTCTCCAACTTGCTGATGGCTCCATTAAATACCCATCAGGCGTGATTGAGGACATGATTGTCAGGGTTAAGCCATTCACCTTTCCCACTGACTTTGTAGTGCTGGAAATGGAGGAGCACAAAAGTGCTACTCTCATTCTAGGAAGACCTTTCCTAGCAACTGGACGAACTCTCATTGATGTCCAAAAGGGGGAAGTAACCCTGAGAGTCAATGAGGATGAGTTTAAGTTGAATGCTGTTAAAGCCATGCAGCATCTAGACTCACAAAAATACTGCATGAAAGTAGATCTCATTGACTCTTTGGTTGAGGAGGTCAACATGGCTGAGAGTCTCGAATCAGAGCTGGAATACATCTTTAAAGATGTTCAGCCAGATTTGTAGGGTTCAGAGGAATTGAAAGAGCCTCTGAGACTCCCTCAGGAAGAGGAAAAACCTCCTAAACCCGAGCTCAAGCCATTACCACCATCCCTGAAATATACATTTCTGGGAGAAGGTGACACTTTTCCAGTGATCATAAGCTCTGCTTTAAATCCACTGGAAGAGGAAGCACTAATTCAAGTGCTAAGGACATACAAGACAGCTCTTGGGTGGCGCATGTGTATTGACTACAGAAGGCTCAACACAGCCACCAGAAAGGATCATTTTCCTTTACCATTCATAGACCAGATGCTAGAGAGACTAGCAGGTCATGAATATTACTGCTTTTTGGATGGCTATTCAGGTTACAACCAAATTACAGTAGATCCTCAGGACCAAGAGAAAACAGCATTCACATGTCCTTCTGGAGTATTTGTTTATAGAAGAATGCCTTTTGGTCTGTGTAATGCACCTGCAACCTTTCAGAGGTGCATGCTCTCTATCTTCTCTGATATGGTAGAGAAATTTCTGGAAGTCTTCATGGATGACTTTTCAGTATTTGGAGACTCATTCAGCTCCTGCCTTGACCATTTAGCACTTGTTCTGAAAAGATGCAAAGAGACCAACCTAGTTTTAAACTGGGAAAAATGTCACTTTATGGTGACTGAAGGAATTGTCCTTGGGCATAAAATTTCAAACAAGGGGATAGAGGTGGATCAAGCTAAAGTGGAAGTAATTGAAAAATTACCACGACCTGCTAATGTTAAGGCAATCAGAAGCTTTCTGGGGCAAGCAGGATTCTACAGGAGGTTTATAAAGGATTTTTCAAAAATTGCAAAACCCTTGACCAATCTGCTAGCTGCTGACACACCATTTGTGTTTGACACAGAGTGTCTGCAAGCGTTTGAGACTCTGAAAGCTAAGCTGGTCACAGCACCAGTTATTTCTGCACCAGACTGGACATTACCCTTTGAACTAATGTGTGATGCCAGTGACCATGCCATTGGTGCAGTATTAGGGCAGAGGCATGACAAGCTTCTGCATGTCATTTATTATGCTAGCCGTGTTTTAAATGATGCCCAGAAAAATTACACAACCACAGAAAAAGAATTGCTTGCAGTGGTTTATGCCATTGACAAGTTTAGATCATACTTAGTAGGATCAAAAGTGATTGTGTATACTGACCATGCTGCTCTTAAATATCTACCCACATAGCAGGTTTCAAAACCCAGGCTCATAAGATGGGTGTTGCTTCTGCAAGAGTTTGATATAGAAATAAGAGACAGAAAAGGGACAGAGAACCAAGTGGCTGATCATCTATCCCGGATAGAGCCAGTAGAAGGGACGTCTTTCCCCTCTATTGAGATCTCTGAAACCTTTCCGGATGAGCAACTGTTTGCCATACAGGAAACACCATGGTTTGCAGACATTGCAAACTATAAAGCTGCAAGGTTCATATCCAAGGAGTACAACAAGCAAGAAAAGAAAAAATTGATTGCTGATGCAAAGTACTACCTATGAGATGAACCATATCTCTTTAAGAGATGTGCAGACAGAATAATCCGTAGGTGTGTGCCTATAGAAGAAGCACAGAAGATCCTATGGCATTGTCATGGATCACAATATGGAAGACATTTCGGAGGTGAGCGAACAGCCACAAAAGTCCTCCAATGTGGCTTCTACTGGCCCACTCTCTATAAAGACTCCCGAGAGTTTGTGCGTAACTATGATAGCTGCCAGAGAGCTGGTAATCTGCCTCACAGTTATGCCATGCCTCAGCAAGGAATCTTAGAGATTGAGTTGTTTGACGTATGGAGTATTGACTTCATGGGACCTTTCCCACCATCATACTCAAACACTTATATTCTGGTGGCAGTCGACTATGTATCCAAATGGGTAGAGGCCATTGCCACACCCACTAATGATACTAAGATAGTGCTGAAGTTCCTCCAGAAACATATCTTCAGCAGGTTTGGTGTCCCTAGAGCACTAATTAGTGATGGGGGCACTCACTTCTGTAACAAACATCTTTACTCTGCTATGGTCCGGTATGGAATTAGTCACAAGGTGGCAACTCCGTATCATCCACAGACAAATGGGCAAGCTGAAGTCTCTAATAGAGAAATAAAAAGAATCCTAGAACGGACTGTAAGTACCCGTAGAAAGGATTGGGCGAGAAGCTTGGATGATGCTCTGTGGGCTTACAGAATAGCATTCAAGACTCCTATAGGGACATCTCCATACCAGCTTGTGTATGGTAAGGCCTGTCATCTGCCCGTGGAACTGGAGCATACGGCCTACTGGGCAACCAGATTCCTAAACTTTGATGCCAAATTAGCTGGAGAAAAAAGATTGCTCCAACTGAATGAGCTAGAGGAATTCAGACTCACTGCTTTCCAAAATGCCAAGCTTTACAAAGAGAAAGCAAAAAGATACCATGACAGAAAGCTGTCATCTAGAGTCTTTGAACCAGGACAGAAAGTTCTGTTATTTAACTCTAGGCTCAGGCTATTCCCAGGGAAACTGAAATCCTGGTGGAGGGGACCATATGTGATTACAAGTGTGTCACCATATGGCTATGTGGAGCTTCAAGACATTGATTCTGATAAGAAGTTCATTATTAATGGACAGAGAATCAAGCATTATCTTGAAGGCAATATTGAGCAAGAGTGCTCAAGGCTGATTAAAAGCTCAGCAAGGTCCAGCTAAAGACATTAAAGAAGCACTTGTTGGGAGGCAACCCAATGTCATTTAATTATATCTATTTATTTTCCATTGCTATTTTATGTTTTCTTTAGGTTGATTATCATGTGAAGTCACAAAAACTACTGAAAAATCAAAAACAGAATCAAAAACAGCAGAAGAAACAGCACACCCTAGAGAAGGAGCACTCTGGCGTTTAACGTCAGAAACAAGCATCAACCTGGCGTTAAACACCAGAAACAGGCTACATTTGGGCGTTTAACGCCAAAAACAAGCAGCAAGCTGGCGTTTAACGCCAGAAATGCATGCTAAGGGCATTTTACACGCCTAATTGGAGCAGGGATGTTAAGTCCTTGACCCCACTGGATCTGTGGACCCCACAGGATTCCTACCTACTCCACCTCTTCTTCTCTACTCTTCCCACATTTTCATAACACTCTTCCCCAAATACCCTTCACCAATCACCTCCATTACTTCTCCAAAACCATCATACAACCTACACCCACCCACTCAAATTCAAACCAATCACACACCTCCATCTCCTCCATTTTCTTCTTCTTCTACTCACATCTTTCTTCTTTTGCTCGAGGACGAGCAAACCTTCTAATTTTGGTGTGGTAAAAGCATTGTTTTTTATTTTTCCATAACCATTTATGGCACCTAAGGCCAGAGAAACCTCTAGAAAGAGGAAAGGGAAGACAAAAGCCTCCACCTCCGAGTCATGGGAGATGGAAAGATTCATCTCAAGGGTCCATAGCTCAGTAGTAAAGCATTTGACTACACAACAAGAGAGCCCACTCATGGACCTCAGAAAGAGCATGAGGAATTCCCTCACTAAGAAATCCCTGAGATGCCTCAAGGGATACATTTTCCTCCACACAACTATTGGGAGCAACTAAGGATAGGAGCACCAAAATCACTAGGGATGAAGCAACAAAGGCAAGGAAGAGACATAGAGGAGCTCAAGAGCACCATTGGTTCTTCAAGAAGAGGAAGACGCCAACCTCACTAAGGTGGACCCGTTCCTTAATCTCTTTGTCTATTTATTTTTCTCTGTTTCTCGTTTACTATGCTTTATGTTTATGTTTGTGTCTTATTACATGATCATTAGTATTTAAGTGTCTATGTCTTAAAGTTATGAATGTCCTATGAATCCATCACCTTTCTTAAATGAAAAATGTTTTCTAAAAAAGAAAAAGAAGTACATGAATTTCGAATTTTAAAATAGTTTAATTATTTTGATGTGGTGGCAATACTTTTTGTTTTCTGAATGAATGCTTGAACAGTGCATATGTCTTTTGAATTTGTTGTTTATGAATGTTAAAATTGTTGGCTCTTGAAAGAATGGTGAAAAAGGAGAAATGTTATTTGATAATCTGAAAAATCATAAAAATGATTCTTGAAGCAAGAAAAAGCAGTGAAGAACAAAGCTTGCAGAAAAAAAAGAGAGCAAGAAAAAGAAAAAGCAAGCAGAAAAAGCCAAAAGCTCTTTAAACCAAAAGGCAAGAGCAAAAAGCCAATAGCCCTTAAAATCAAAAGGCAAGGGTAATAAAAAGGATCCAAGGCTTTGAGCATCAGTGGATAGGAGGGCCTAAAGGAATAAAATCCTGGCCTAAGCAGCTAAACCAAGCTGTCCCTAACCATGTGCTTGTGGCGTGAAGGTGTCAAGTGAAAACTTGAGACTGAACGGTTAAAGTCAAGGTCCAAAGCAAAAATAGAGTGTGCTTAAGATCCCTGGACAGCTCTAATTGGAGACTTTAGCAAAGCTGAGTCACAATCTGAAAAGGTTCACCCAGATATGTGTCTGTGGCATGTATGTATCCGGTGGTAATACTGGAAAACAGAGTGCTTAGGGCCACGGCCAAGACTCATAAAGTAGTTGTGTTCAAGAATCAACATACTGAACTAAGAGAATCAATAACACTATCTGAATTCTGAGTTCCTATAGATGCCAATCATTCTGAACTTCAAAGGATAAAGTGAGATGCCAAAACTGTTCAGAAGCAAAAAGCTAATAGCCCCGTTCATCTAATTAAGACTGATCTTCGTAGATGTTTTTGGAATTCATTGTATATTCTCTTCTTTTTATCCTACTTTGTTTTTAGTTGCTTGGGGACAAGCAACAGTTTATGTTTGGTGTTGTGATGAGCGGATATTTTATACGCTTTTTGGGGTCAATTTCATGTAGTTTTTAATATGTTTTAGCCACTTTTTATTATATTTTTATTAGTTTTTAAATAAAAATCACATTTCTGGACTTTACTATGAGTTTGTGTGTTTTTCTGTGATTTCAGGTAATTTCTGGCTGAAATTAAGGGAGCTGAGCAAAAATCTGATTCAGGCTGAAAAAGGACTGCAGATGCTGTTGGATTCTGACCTCCCTGCACTCGAAATGGATTTTCTGGAGCTACAGGAGTCCAAATGGTGCGCTCTCAATTGCGTTGGAAAGTAGACATCCAAGGCTTTCTAGCAATATATAATAGTTCATACTTTGCTCAAGGATAGATGAACGCCAGAAACAGGTTACAAATGGGAGTTGAACGCCAGAAACAAGTTACAACCTGGCGTTTAACTCCAGAAATAGCCTAGGCACGTGAGAAGCTTAAGTCTCAGCCCCAACACACACCAAGTGGGCCCCAGAAGTGGATTTCTGCACCATCTATCATAGTTTATTCATTTTCTGCAAACCTAGGTTACTAGTTTAGTATTTAAACGACTTTTAGAGGTCTATTTCGCAACTCATGACATTTTAGATCTGAACTTTGTACTCTTTGACTGCATGAGTCTCTAAACTCCATTGTTGGGGGTGAGGAGCTCTGCTGTGTCTCGATGAATTAATGCAATTATTTCTGTTTTCTATTCAAACACGCTTGTTTCTATCTAAGATATTCATTCGCACTTCAATATGATTGATGTGATGATTCGTGACACTCATCATCATCCTCAACCTATGAACACGTGCCTGACAACCACCTCCGTTCTACCTTCGATTGAATGAATATCTCTTGGATTCCTTAATCAGAATCTTCGTGGTATAAGCTAGAATCTATTGGCAGCATTCTTGAGAATCCGGAAAGTCTAAACCTTGTCTGTGGTATTCCGAGTAGGATTCAGGGATTGAATGACTGTGACGAGCTTCAAAATCACAAGGGTTGGGTGTAGTGACAGACGCAAAAGGACCAATGAATCCTTTTCCAGCACGAGTGAGAACCGACAGATGATTAGCCATGCGGTGACAGCGTACCTGGACCATTTTCACTGAAAGGACGGATTGTAGTCATTGACAACGGTGATCCACCAACATACAGCTTGCCATAGGAGGAACCTTGCGTGCGTGAAGAAGAAGACAGGGGGAAAGCAGAGATTCAGAAGACAAAGCATCTCCAAAACTCTAACATATTCTCCATTACTGCAGAACAAGTATTTATTTCATGCTCTTTTATTTTTCGCAATTCAACTTGATAAATATAATTGATATCTTGACTAAGAGTTACAAGATAACCATAGATTGCTTCAAGCCAACAATCTCCGTGGGATTCGACCCTTACTCACGTAAGGTATTACTTGGACGACCCAGTGCACTTGCTGGTTAGTGGTACGAGTTGTGAAAAGTGTGATTCACAATTTGCGCACCAACCATCCACGCGTATGCGCACCGCACTCGTACGCGTGCATTAAGCATTTTCACCCCTCCACGTGCACACGCCATGTACGCGTACGCGTGGATTGCAAGATTTCATTCCTCCATACATTGACCTGAGAATTGTACGAACGTTGCGCGTGCACTGTGCATGAGGCACAACCCAACTCGCGCGTACGCGTACATGACGCGTACGCGCCACTCTCGAAATAAGCCATCGATGCGGACGCGCCATGCACGCATATGCGTCGCTCCCATTATACCACCATGCGCGTGCGCGCGCCATGCACGCATACGCGCGGGTGCCTTTCCTTCACTACACTTCTTTTCTTTTCCTCTTCCCGTTTCTTTCCTTCTCCTTTCTTCTTCCCTTCTCCTACCCCTCATCCAATACTTCCAAACACCATTTGTAACCACCTAGGTAGCTAGTTAGTTAGTTCAATTTTTGTTTCATTTTCTATTTTTCATTGTAAAGTGTTAGATTGTTAATCTTGGTTTCCATTAATTGCTGCTGAGTACTAAACGGGATGTTATCTCAACATCATTATGTTTATAATCTTTGTTGGATTCTATGATTGAGGTTATATTTTGCTACTTAGTTTTAAGATCTTCTTGCTTACCTTTTGAAAATACCAAGTGATGAGAATCGCCTTCGAGCCTGTAACTTTTTTCGAATTACATGATTTGGCCAACATGTAATTAGAATCCTTTTCCTAGATTAGACAATTTCTTGATGGATGTTGTGCATTTACCTTAATGCATTGTGCTTCTTGATCATATGCATCCATATGTTTATAACTTGAATGCTCTCATGCTTCTTTAATGCTTGTTTTACCTTAGAATTTTATCTAAAGCATCTCAAGCACACTAGGATAAGTGAAGTGCATGCTTCTTTTGTGACATAACTTTTTATGCTAATGTGTGTTCTAAACTGCGCAATTTAGAATTCACACACCTTTTTGTCATAAATGTCGCACTACTTCACTCACTCAATTCTAGTGATTATTACCTCATCCCAACAATGTATGCTTCCTTGCTTTGTATTTTCTCATCTTATGGTGTTACTTTCTATTTTACATGATTGATGCACCACAAGCAAAAATAGAAGCAAGACTAAGAACATGCAGCACCAGTTGAGCTACCAGCTGAAGGTAGCAACTCGAAAAGTCACCGTACCCCCTTGCTCATCTTTGAGTGCACCGAGGACGGTGCAAACTTTTAAGTGTGGGGAGGTCATCTGACCGGTCGGCGATTTTGGGTGACAAATTCCTAATCCCAATTCCAACACTTTTGCATTTCATTTTTTTAGGTTTTTTTTATTTTTAGTTTCATTTTCTTAATTTTTGCATATGTATACACAATAAGCTTAGTCAAAATAATGAAATTTTTCATGATTTCTATCTATAGGGCATCTCAAGTGATTTGAGTGAAAACTTTTAATAGAACTTGCTTGAATTATATATATTGTGGAACATGTTTTGAGCTAAGAACACAAGCTTGTGAGATTTGAGCCTAATTGCGTGGTTACATCTCATAACCACTTATTTTCCTTCTTGTGTACATTATTCTCTTTCTATGATTGTAATCTTTAATTTGTTTGATTCTTTATGTCCATTATTTTGTGTATTCATGTATTTATATGATTGAGGCCATCATTTTATTTAGCTCACTTACCCAAATAGCCTCAGCTCTTATCTTCTATTGTTAGCCAATTTGAGCCTACGATTAACCCACTTGTTCTTAATTTAGCACATTACAAGCCTTAAAGCGGAAAATAATAAAAGTCCTTAATTTGGATCTTTGATTGGCTTAGGCTAGTCTATGTGTGTGTATCATTCAAGTGTGGGAAAACTTGGGACATTGGGGTGAATAAAAGGGTAGTATTGTATTTTTGTTGAAAATATTGGGAATTAGGTATATGCTCATGTGTAATGAATGTAAAACCTTATGCATTGATGCTCTTGTATATATTTTATTGCAAAGCAAAAAGAAAAAAAAGGAAAAAATGAGAAAAACAAAAGAAAAAAGAAAAAGAAACAAAAAGAAGAGTATGGAAAAAAAAGAAAAGAAAAGAAAAAAGAGAAAAAAAAGAAAAAGAAAAAGAAAGAAATTAAAAGGGGACAAAATGCCCCAAGATAAAGTGAAGCAATAACAATCAATGCATATGAGTTGTGAAATGAAAAGGAAATGCATGAGTATGTTAAAAAGTGAAGAATGGGTAGTTAGGTTAGAACTTAATTGTATAGGATGTCATAGGCTAGGTAGGAAGTCTAAGCGTATCAAAGATTCGAATTTCAAGCTCACTTAACCAAATATGCATCCTACCTTGACCCTAGCCCCATTACAACCTAAAGAAAAGACCTCATGATAATTGTATGCATGCATGGAATAAATGTTGATTGTTAGATGAAAAACAAATCTTGGAAAGCATGATTAGGGGAGAATTGAGAGAATCAACCCTAAACACTTGAGCAAATAGAGTGCAAACACATCCGGTGAGGGTTTGATGCTCAATTATATGTTTTCACCCATGATCATCATTCTTCATGCAAGTTTGTAAAATATTTAATAGCTCAATTCAATTGTGAATTAGATTTGCTAGTCCCTAGCCCTTGTGCATATATGCTTCTTGGAAATTGATTTATTTTTACCAAGCAATTGCATTCATGTAGATAGTTGCATATAGGTAGATTGCATTTAGTTAGGTTTCATTGAATAAATTCCATACCCTTTGTCCCTTCTTGGTTTAAGCATGAGGACATGCTTGGTTTAAGTGTGGGGAGGTTGATAAACTCCATTTGTAGGGTTTATCTTATAGTGATTTTAGGGGATTTTATCACCTTTTATCCACATTTATTCAATGAAATAGCATGGTTTCATGATTATCTCCTAAGTTGTGCTTAAGTGTGAAAACATGCTTTCTAGGCTTTAATTTGATAAATTTAATTCACCTTTGATTTCACTAGATGCCTTGATTTGTTTGTTAAGTGATTTCAGGTTGAAAAGGCTAGGAATGGATCAAAGGAGTGAAGAGGAAAGCATGCAAAGTGGAGAAATCATGAAAAGCCAAAGATTTGGAAAATCTCCATGGACGCGCGCGCGCACTATGCGCCTACGCGTGGATCGCGAATTGCTCATGCAGTGCGCGTACGCGCCGAAGACCGCACGTGATTTTTAAAGAAGAACTCGTGCCTGGCAATTTTGGAGGGTTTCTGCCCCCATTTGGAGCTGAGTTTTTGGCGGGAAAAGCTTTAAAAGACCAAGGATTGAAGGGGAACACATCATTCACATCTTAGCATCATTTTACACTCATTAAGATTAGTTTAGAGTTAGTTTCTAGAGAGAGAAGCTCTCTCTTCTCTCTAGAATTAGGATTAGGATTAGGTTTAGTTCTTAGATTTAGATATACTTCTTCTTCTCTTGCTTAATTCCCTTTTTCATCTTTAATTGTTCTCTTGTAGTTGTAGAATTCTTCTTCTCTTGTAATTCCTTTGTATTGTTAGTTGTAGTTTATGAACTTTCTTTTGCAGATCTACATTTCTTCTTCAATGCAATTGGTAAGTTATTTGTTGTTTCATAATTATTTTGCCTTTCTATTGTTAATCTCTTACTTTTGTAGTTGTAGATTCCTTTAATTCTTGCAATTAATAATGTTTGCCTTTATTGCTTTCTATGTGTTTGTTAAAATGCTCCATTTAGTTCTGAGTTAGATATTTGTTCCTCTTAGCTTAGGAAGGTAACTTAGGAACTCTTGAGTTACTAATGTCCAAGTAATTGATGATTGGGAGCCATTAACTCTAGATCTCACTAATTGATTTGGTGGAGAACTAGAACTTATGGACTTGGATTGATATAACTCATTTGACTTTCCTTTACCTAGTTAGAGGATGACTTAATGGGATTGATCCTTGCCAATTATCATGTTGTGGTTAGTGATAGGGATAGAGAACCTTGACCACCAAACCTTGCCAAGACCTTTTTAGCCAATAGTTTACTTTCTTGCCATTTATCTTTCATGTCTCTTATCATAACCCCAAAATATGCAACTCATAACCAATAACAAGAACACTACCCTGCAATTCCTTTGAAAGACGACCCGAGATTTACATACTTTAGTTATTAGGATTATTAGGGGTTTGTTACTTGTGACAAACAAATTTTTGTATGAAAGGATTAATGTTGGTTTAGAAACTATACTTGCAACGAAGATTCATTTGTGAATTCTAAACCATCAAAAATTCTATTCATCACATACCCCCCTTAGGTGAAAACCCTAACGCTCCTTCGCAGCTCAACTCTTCTCCTTCCCCACGTTCGCCCTTCATCGCTTCCTCTGTTTCGAACCACCGTCCACCCACCTCCAACCACCGACAACCCAACCCAGCCGACGCAGCCTCCGTGCCCTTCCCTTTCTCTTCTTCCTCTCTCCCTGTCCCGGCCTCACCCCCAATTCCTGAAACCACCGCGACCCCCCTTCACGCCAGTAGCAGCGCCTCACCTCTGCCAACCTTTTTCTCCTTACTCCGCGAGCCCAGACCGCAGTGCCTCCGGCAACCCTAACGTCCGCTGCCCTGCTTTCGCCGCGCCTCTCCAACCCCAACTCCATTCTCTATTTATGTATTCGAAGGCAAGAACAGGGACTCCTGTCCCTCCTGTTTCTCCACGGAGCACCACCGCACCCCAGGAGCTTACCTCTGCATTCAGCCTCTGTTTCGCCACTCCAGCTTCTGCCTGCACCCCTGTTGGACTGGCCACCTCTAGGCTGGCATTGTTCTGCTTCCATTTCCCCCTCTTTTGCTCCCTTATCAATTCTCTATTTCTGTCCTGCCCAGGTTCCAATTTTGTTTCTGTCTCTGCCAATTCTCTGTTAGTGTGAATATGCAGTTTAGTATATTAGTTTAATTTTTGTTAAGTTAGGTTAGTTTAGTTTACTTGATTAGGAGGTTAGAGAATCTGAGCTGGATAGTGGATTTAGGTTGGTTTTGAATAATGCTGGTGTTTGGAAATGTTGTTGTTTTATTGGGTTTCCTTGGCTTGTTTGTTGCTGGTGATGATTTGCCCCTGTGCTAATTTGGCTTGTTTGATGCTGCTGCATATTGGTTTATTACTGCCTTATCCTGGCTGGTTTTTGAAACAAATAATTCCTAGATATGGCTGTTGCAGTGGTGATGATTTTGATAAATTTCTAAATTTGAGTTGTTATTACTGCTGGATTGTTCATTTTTGCTGATTTGGTGCTGTATGTTGGGCGATTGATTGCTGTTATGTTGCTGGTGATGCCTTGCCTTTATACTCAATTGGTTTCTTGATGCTGCATGATGAGCGGATAATTTATATCCTTTTTGGCATTGTTTTTACATAGTTTTTAGTATGTTTTAGTTATTTTTATTATATTTTTGCTAGTTTTTATTTAAAAATCACATTTCTGGACTTTACTATGAGTTTGTGTATTTTTCTGTGATTTCAGGTATATTCTGGCTGAAATTGAGGGACCTGAGTAAAAATCTGATCAAGAGGCTAAAAAAGGACTGCAGATATTGTTGGATTTTGACCTTCCTGCACTCGAAGTGGATTTTCTAGAGCTACAGAAGCCCAATTGGCGCGCTCTCAATTGTGTTGGAAAGTAGACATCCTAGAATTTCCAGCAATATATAATAGTCTATACTTTTCCCAAGATTTGATGGCCCAAACTGGCGTCCAAAGTCAGCCTAAAACATCTTGGCGTAAAACGCCCAAACTGGCACTAGAATTGGAGTTAAACGCCCAAACTAGCACCAAAGCTGGCGTTTAACTCCAGGAACAGCCCAAGCACGAAAAAGCTTCAATGCTCAGCCCAAGCACACACCATGTGGGCCCTGGAAGTAGATTTCTGCACTATCTGCACTTAGTTACTAATTTTCTGTAAACCCTAGTTACTAGTTTAGTATAAAAACTACTTTTAGAGATTTATTTTATGTCTTTTGACCATCTTGGGAACTTGTATGTTCACATTTGGAGGCTGGCCTCACGGCCATGCCTAGACCTTTCACTTATGTATTTTCTACGGTAGAGTTTCTACACCCCATAGATTAAGGTGTGGAGCTCTGTTGTTTAAAGAGACGGAAGATTGATGGTTTAGAAGTTATAGTAAACTCTCGTTGTAAGTATAGTTACTAAACCAAGCAATCAACCTTTCTTACAAAAGTTTTGGTTGTCACAAGTAACAAACCCCTTAATAATTGATAACCGAAGTATTCAAACCTCGGGTCGTCTTCTCAAGGAACTGCAGGGAAGTATGTTCTTATTATTGGTTATGAAGATTGTAAATTGGGGTTTTGAGAATGAGGAACAAGTAATTTAAATAGCAATGGAAATAAATAAATAACTGTAAAATAAATAAATAACTGTAAAATACACTTTTGGCAAGGTATGAGAAATTGGAAGTCCTGTCCTAGTTATCCTTATCAATGATGATGAAAATTGAATCTTAATTCCGCTTTGTTAACTCTTACTAAAGCAAAAGGAAGTCAAGAGACTAATTAGTTTGATCTTCGAATCCTATTTATTTCCTGAGAAAAGATTGAAATTATTGAAATTCAATTCAATTAGCAAAGATAACAATTATCGATCATGTTTGAGTTTGATAACTCCTGAGTTACTGATTTCTTAACCAAGACCAAAAGGGAGAAAAGTAAATCTACTGGAATAAAAATGTCTTCAGATTGGGAATAACAGTAACATAAATAAAAGAAAGCAATCATAAACTGAAATACCTCAAATAACATTAATTCGAAAGAGTAATCTGTAACATGGAAGAATTCATAAATTAAATTGGAAAAATAAGTAATTAAAAAGGAATATTGAACCTGATAAAAAGAGATAATCCTGAAAGTGAATAAAA
This sequence comes from Arachis ipaensis, assembly GCF_000816755.2. Lineage (NCBI taxonomy): Eukaryota > Viridiplantae > Streptophyta > Magnoliopsida > Fabales > Fabaceae > Arachis > Arachis ipaensis. The sequence continues at coordinate 96,570,493 of NC_029785.2, read as the reverse complement.
TCCCAAATCTAAATCCTAATCCTAAAGAGAGAGGAGAGAATTTCCTTCTCAAACTAAATCTAAATCATGAAAACTAACTAAAATTGGAGACTCTCTTGAACGGATGCATTCCCCCACTTCATAACCTCTGATCTGTGCCTTCTGGACTTGGATTTGGCCAAAAAGGGCTTCAAAAATCGCTGGGAGCATTTTCTGCAATTTTTGGTGCGTGGCCTCTGTCACGCGTCCACGTCAGTCATGCGTACGCGTCATATGCGTTTCGCTCAAGGTGCGCGATCGCGTCAATCACGCGGTCGCGTCGCTGTTAATTCGCGCTGGCATGCGGCCGCGTCGTCCATGCGATCGCGTCGTTGCCAGTTTCTTCAAAAACTCTATTTTGTGCTTTCCATCCATTTTTGTATGTTTCCTTTCCATCCTTTAAGTCATTCCTGCCTTAGAAGATCTGAAACTACTCAACACACGAATCACGGCATCGAATGGAAATAAAAGGGTAATCAAAATAGTTATTTTTAAGCATAGGAAATATGTTTTTCACATATATCACATAATAAGGAAGGGAAAGTAAAACCATGCAATTAATATGAATAAGTGGGTGAAGGATTGAATAAATCACTCAATTTGAGCATAATATATATCATAAAATATGGGTTTATCACTGTTCTTCATGAATTAATGCAATTACTACTGTTTTCTTTTCAATTCACGCCTACTTCTTCTCCAAGATATACTCTCGTACTTAATTCAGTTAAGTCAGAATGAAGGGGTGACCCGTGACGATCACCCAATCTTCGTTACTCGCTTAGCCAAGGTCGCGTGCCTGACAACCACAAAGTGATCTACATGATGTTCAACGTAGTCATTGGACGACAGTTGGAGTATATTCTCTTGGGTTTCTAATCTAAGATTAGAACCTTCGTGGTATAGGCTAGAATTATTGGCAGCCATTCCTGGGATCCGGAAAGTCAAAACCTTGTCTGTGGTATTCCGAGTAGGATCTGGGATCCGGAAAGTCTAAACCTTGTCTGCGGTATTCCGAGTAGGATCTGGGAAGGGATGACTGTGACGAGCTTCAAACCTGCGAAAGTGGGGCACAAGTGACAGTGTGCAAAAGGACAATGGTCCTATTCCGATGCTAGCGGGAACCGACAGATGATTAGCCGTGCGGTGACAGCGCATATGGATTTGTTTTCATCCGAGAGGATCATACAGCTTGCCATGGAAGGAGGTAACGCATGGTTGGAAGAAGGCAATAGGAAAGCAGAGGTTCTGAAGCAACAAAGCATCTCCAGACGCTTATCTGAAATTCCCACCAATGAATTACATAAGTATCTCTATCTTATTTGATATTTTATTTATATTTTAATTATCAAATCCTCATAACCATTTGAATCCGCCTGACTGAGATTTACAAGGATGACCATAGCTTGCTTCAAGCCGAAAATCTCCGTGGGATCGACCCTTACTCACGTAAGGTTTATTACTTGGACGACCCAGTGCACTTGCTGGTTAGTTGTGCGGAGTTGTGAAAAAAGAGTGGAGATTACGATCGTGCATACCAAGTTGTTGGCGCAGTTGAGATCATGATGAGTCCAATTCACACCCCATTCAAAAATTGGTGAATTAGTTCTTTTGGCAAGCACACCAAAATTATCGTCAAGTAATAACCCACAGTGGAGTGGGATCATATCCAGAGAGATTGGCAAATTCGAGCATTTTTAATTAATTGATGAATTAGTCAAGCGGATCAATAAGATTGTGAAGTGCAGAATTGTAAATGACTAGAATATAAAGAAAAACAATAAAGTGAAGAAATAAAAATGGCAGAATGTAAAGTGCAGAATCATAAAAGACTTGAATGTAAATGGGAATGGGGAATTGCTGAATGTAAAATTAGGCTATAAAGAAAGGGATAGATAAGAATGGGGAAATTCCTTGAGATCGGGAGATGTTGTCTCTTTGGATCAAATCTAGCTTATATCCTCTTCAATCATGCAACTCATTGACCTCTTGGCAATCATGATTGATTGAGCCCCAATCCCTTGGTGACTCAATCTCTCAGATCTTTATCAATAGCCAATTCCTTGGTCTAATTGCTCATGAAGAGAGATATGCTTGGTCCCTGATTATACCTCACACCATTATAGATCCAAGTAGAGGGAGGATTATATGTCACATATCCAAACACCAAAACCCATATTCTACTCAAGTGTGAGAAGGAATTTCAAGCATGGTTTCATGTTTCCTTTCCCAAGGTTCCCATGAAACCCAATTGCATTCAATCTCTTTTCCAAGATAATTGAACACTAAGCATTAAGAACGAAATTCCTTTCAGCAAATCAAAGAGAAGATGAAGAGAAGAAGAATTTCACTATTATCAATCCATCAAGTACAACAGAGCTCCCTCTCTCAATGAGAGGGAAGTTAGCTACTCATAGCTCAAAAAGTACTCAAAAGTGAAGTGTAAAAGTGGATCTAAGACTATCTGCTTAACCCCGATTCAGTACTCCTTGGGGGGTATTTATACTACTCCTAGTAAAATAAAAGAATTACAGAAGTGAAAAGGGAAAATTACATTTTGGAGGGAAAAGAAGCTCAATAAGTGTGACCTCCAGCTGGCGTGTGATTGGCGCTCTAGTGGCGTGTCACGTGCTCTTTAATTTTAGCTTGGCGTGCTACACCCAGTCCTTCAAGTGGCACGCTCGTCTCTCTAACAACATTGGCGTGCTACGCCTTTGAGCTCAAGTGGCACGCCCTAGCCTTTTTCCCTTTCTCTCTTCCTCTGGAAACTTGAACTAGCATGGCACGCCCAGGGTCTGGCATGCCACGCCCTTGCTCTATGCTTGGCTAAGCTTCTCTGGAAAGTTGCACTAGCGTGGCACGCCCAGGGTTTGGCGTGCCATGCCCCTTTGTGAGTGAGTGGTTCCTCTGTTTGGCGTGCCACGCCACGAACTCAAATGGCATGCCCCAATGATTCTTTGCTCTCTGAATGGCACTGGCGTGCCATGCCTGGGATTCAAGTGGCACGCCTAAGTGAAGAATAGTGATTGGCGTGCCACACCTTCGACACCAAGTGGCATGCCCATGTAATTGCCCTCCTTCATCCTCTCTGGAAACTTATACCAGCGTGCCACGCCTAAAGGCTGGCGTGCCACGCCCATGATCTTGTCTTGGTTCCAGTAGTTGGCGTGCCACGCCTCAGCCTTCAAGTGGCACGCCATAGTGACATCCTTGGGTTGGCATGCCACACCTTCGATACCAAGTGGCATGCCCAGTCCTTGCTTTTGTTATCTTTGTGCATTGGTGTGCCATGCCTGGTTGCTTAAGTGGCACGCCTAAGTGAGGTTGAAAGGTTGGTGTGCCACGCCTTCGACTTCATGTAGCACGCCCAGTCTTCAATTGCCTTCAGCCCCTTCTCTGGATTATTGTACCAGCGTGCCACGCCATGTTGTTCAAGTGGCACGCCCATGGATTTGTGAACTCTTCAAGCTTGGCGTGCCACGCCTGGGTTCTCAAGTGGAACGCCCAAGTGACTTCTTGGAGCTGGCGTGCCATGCCTTCGATACCAAGTGGCACGCCATAGTGGGGTTCTTCTTGGAATGGTGGGTTGCATAAGAGTTGATGGATTAGGCGTGCCACGCCCAACCTGGCGTGCCACGCCCCTTTTGTGTCCTCCATTGTTGTTCTCTGAAACTTTGTACTAGCGTGCCACACCCAGCCCCTGGCGTGCCACGCCCACATGCATGCTTGGACTTCCCTTCTGGAGTTTAGTCCTGGCGTGCCACGCCAGTGCATTTTTGTGACGTTTGCTCCAAGTGGCACGCCAGTTTCACACGCCCAGCTTCTTGTTTGTCTTCTACCCATTTTTGATGCCTTTTTCACCTGAAATTCAGCACAACTCATCTCAAAGTAGTGTACCATAATATTCATCAAATAATGCATGAATTGTACTAATTAAATGAGGTTTATGCTCTTTTATGGTCTTCCTTATGCAAGAAAGAAGGGTAGATGATGCAAGTCATCACAACACCAAACTTAAGCTTTGCTTGTCCCAAGCAAATCAATGTGAGTAAGCCTTTATAACTTGAGGCCTTGGCTTTGAATGATTGCAATACAACTAAGAGTAAAACTAAGTGTTCAACACATGTATGAATGTTTTATTGTCATGAAAAGCTCTTGGATCCTTGTGGGTTCTTTTAGGTATAGGCTTTAGGGATCCTTTCTATTGATTGCCACCTTGAAGTAGCAAGGGTTATTTTTGCTTTCTTGAGCACAATTCTAAGTGTTTTGTCTCAAGACAACCCTTTAATTAGGCTTTCAATTAGCACTCCCAAACCAGTTGATTTTAGGGTACTAGGTGTTGAGACACCCCTAAGAATTTACTTGCCCAGGTCTCTTCTTGACACATCTTCACCACAAGCATCTACTAAGATTTTTATTTCTTTTTGAGATTTTTAATGTTTCTTTTTCCATCCCAGTAGTTGATGCTCAGAGCCTTGGGCTTTTATTGCTTACTACCTCTTGGTTCTATGGATATTCAAGGAACACCCCTTAACCTTCCCTTGTTATACCTTCTAGGACTAGTTGCTCTCCATGACTCATTCTCTTTTTAGTTCATCCAAGGTTCTACACTTAGTTTCTTATTTCTTAGTTTGTTTGATGATCTCTCTTGGCCTTGGTCTCTCTTATTATTTTTGCACAACTCACAGTAACTCTTATGGAGACAAGCTCTACTTTTATTTATATTGAAATGAAGACTTGAAGTACATGGCATTTTCTTTCTTGTAAAAAGAAACTCATAAAGACTTCAAACAGGAATTAAAACTAAGCATAAAACATAAACTATCCTAGCATAGTTATTTATTCAAAAAGTAAATCAAACAAAAGTTTAAAACAGGATTTCAGAAATTAGAAAGTGTCAAGCATGGGACTCAACAACCTTGAGCAGCTTCATCTTTAGCTCATTGGCCCCTTCCCTTTGTCTTTCTTCTTGGAAGGGGAAGAGCCACCTTCATCTGGCTTGGAGGAACCTTCTTGTGCTTTGGCATCCTTGGGCTTCCAAAATCCTAGCCTCCTCATGTAGAATTTCACATTCTCCTTGTGTTGGTATGCTATTTCTTCCTGCCTTGAGCTAAGTTCCTCCAATTTCTGCATATAGGTGGGGTAATTGGGATTCATGTTAGCTACTGCATTGCATAGGTAGCTCAACCTTTTTTGTGCATAGCAATCATATTCCCCTCTGGCTACAGTTCTTTCTTCATAAAGGTGTCTGAATTCAGTAAGACTCTCCATTTATTGTGATTGTCGTTCTAGAATCGTTCCTAGGCTGTCTTGCATATCTCCCCAGTTAAATTGTTCTTGCTGCTCCTTCCTCATATGCTCCCAATTCCCTTGGAGTTGTTGAATATTTTGGTTGACTTGGCTCCATTGTTGTTGTTGAGTTTCTTTAAGTTGATTGACATCTTCCCTCAAGTGGTGTAGGTCTCCCTTCATTTGGTGTACATCTCCTTGCAGTTGTTCCCAGTTGAATCCTTCTGGAAATTGTTGATATTGGTAGTGTGGTGGTGGTGGTTGAAGTGCCAGAAAGTGAGGTTGCTCTTTTGCCTCTTCCTCTTCTTGTTGTTATTGTGGTCCATGAGCATGAGCTCTTTGTTCTCTGGCTCTTTGAAGTAGGTTAACAGCCACCACCTTGGCTATCTTCTTGGCCGTTATGAATTTGTCTTGCTTTACAAGCACCTCATCAATGATCTTTTCAACTCTAGCCTCATCACATAGCCTCTGTATAATGCTGGGAAATGCCAACCTTGTGTTGTCACTGGTGCTTTTCAGCACTTTGTTGATGTTGTTGGCAATCATTTCCCCCACGTTAACATTCTCACCTTTCATGATGTTGTAGATGAGCACAGCTCTCCCCTTGGTCACCTCTGAAGTGTTGGATGTGGGGATTAGGGACCTCCTCACAAATTCTAGCCACCCCCTAGCTTGGGGCTCAAATCTCTTCTCCTCAATTGGTTGGGTATCCCATCCTTATCATTTATCCAATGCACATTCAGCACACAGATTTCATTCAGGATCTCATCAAACCTAGGGTCTTGCTACTTCATTCTTTCTTCATAGCTCCGGGTGGAGCTTGTCCTCTTCACCATTAGCATCCTTTCTATGATAGAGGGGCTATAGTCAATGGACTTCCCCCTTACATAGCTAATGTAGCCATAGTGTTGTCCTGGTTGAGGCACTGCGTTAGCATAGAATTCCCTCACCAAGCTCTCTACCACCTTCCTTGGTGGGTTGCATAGGAATGACCAACCCTTATTATTGATCTTAATGTTGATCTCAAGATGCTCATTCCTCCCTAGTTGAAACCCAACTTATGGAATGATCTCCCTCTCACTCACCCAACCATAGAATTGATTTTGGTTGAATGCAGAGAGGAACTTATAGTCATTGAAAGAGCTTGAGGATCCAGAGGTTGGTTCTTTGGTTTTTCTTTTCTTTGAGGCTGAGCTTTTTGGTGGTGCCAAAGAGATAGTAAAAGATGAAAAGAGAAAGGAAGGTGAAGGGTGTATGCTCTTCGTGTGTGATTGGGGATTGTTGAAGTGGGAGAGGAGTTGGGGAGGTGAGGCTTTTATAATGGGTGAATGGTGTTGTTCGAAGGGTGGGAAATAAAAAGGGTTAAATGTTTTCCCACTTGGGGAGTGGCGCCTAGCGTGGGAAGAGGCGCCAACTCTTTTCTCACAGTGTCTTCTGCATGTGTTGAATTCCAAAGTGCAAGTACACTTTGACTTCCTTGCTTTGTGAGTTGTTTACCATGTGGGCCCCATCTTCTCTCCTGAAATGAAACTGAACCCATTAGTAATGACCAAAGAACCCCTTCTCGTTCCTTCTCATCAAGAGTGATTTGGATTGCAACTGATGGGTGTCCCTTGGGACACCAAACTTAATCCTTTGGCATCTTAATGAATTGGTTCCATCATTGTGTATTTAATGTGTTCATAAGAATGGAGTAACACCAATCTTTTCATTTTCTTTTGATTCCAATTCCTGTGAACTCATTAAACCACGTTCATGTCTTTACCCAAAACATTAAGTGCTTTCAAATTGGGTGACTTGGGCTGCTAGGTGATCCTTGGTGGTGGCCACACCAAACTTAATCTCTGGGCTTACTCTTCAAAATCAAGTTACTAATTGTTTGAAAGTCAAGATTAAGCGGGTGAGAGGCCACACCAAACTTAACAGTTTAGCTAGTTCTCAGCCCATTCACTCATCATTAGTTATGCCTTCATCAAGTTGCAATTCCAGAGTAGAAAGAAATAAAAGAGTGTAAAGAAAATCTAGCTACCAAAGCTAATATCAACTTTCTAATCTACAATTGTAAACTAATCCTAATTTGATACTGTAACATAAATGTGAGACTAAAAATTAAACTATCTAAAGCAATAGATTTTTAAACCATTTCTAAGAAAAGCAATTAATTCAAAAAGGATAAAGTGTTGGGGTGCCTCCCAACTAGCGCTTCTTTATTGTCATTAGCTTGACATTCCTTTATCTTTAGCTGAGCTTGTAGCTCACTCTCTGCTCCTCTAAGGAGCCTCCCAAGTAGTGTTTGAGTCTATGGCCATTGACAGTAAAAGTTCTCTGAGTCTTGTCCTCCATGAGCTCTACATGTCCATAGGGAAACACCTTGAGTATGGTGAAAGGTCCTGACCATTGAGATTTAAGTTTCCCAGGGAAAAACTTGAGTCTTGAGTTGTAGAGTAACACCTTCTGTCCTTCAGTGAACTCCCTTCTTGCTATCTTTTGGTCATGCCACCTTTTTGTGTTCTCTTTGTAGATTTTTGCATTCTCATATGCTTGATTTCTAAACTCCTCCAGCTCATTGAGTTGCATTAATCTCTTTTCTCCAGCAGCTTGCTCATCATAGTTTAACATTTTTAGAGCCCAAAATGCTCTGTGCTCAAGTTCAACTGGTAAGTGACAAGCCTTGCTATATACCAGTTGGTATGGAGACATTCCAATGGGAGTCTTATAGGCTATTCTGTAGGCCCATAGTGCATCATCCAACTTCTTAGACCAATCCTTTCTTGAGCTCCCAACAATTTTTTCAAGGATTCGTTTTAGCTCTCTGTTGGAAATTTCAGCTTACCCGTTGGTCTGTGGGTGGTATGGAGTTGCCACTTTGTGCTTGACCCCATATCTGAGAAGGAGTGTCTCAAGTTGTTTGTTGTAGAAGTGTGTCCCTCCATCACTAATGAAAGCTCTGGAAACTCCAAATCTGCTAAAGATGTTTCTTCTCAAGAAGCTTATCACAACTTTGTTGTCATTTGTTGAAGTGGCTATGGCTTCTACCCACCTTGAGACATAATCAACAGCCACCAATATGTAGCTATTTGAGTAGGAGGTTGGGAAGGGTCCCATGAAGTCAATCCCCCATACATCAAATAGCTCCAGCTCTAGTATGAATTGCTGTGGCATCTCATTTCTCTTGGTTAGATTACCAGCTCTTTGGTATTCATCACACCTTGACACCATTTCCTTGGCATCCTTAAACATTGTTGGCAAGTAAAATTCGGATTGAAGCACTTTTGCTGCTGTTCTTTCTCCACTGAAGTGACCTCCATATGCGGATCCATGGCACTGCCATAACACTTCCTGCCCTTCTTCGTGGGATATACACCTTCTTAGGATTCCATCAGCATACTTTTTGAACAAATAGGGGTCATCCCAGATGTAGTGTTTGGCATCCTTAATTAGCTTCCTCCTCATGTGCTTATTGATGTTAGTTGGTAGTTCCCCAATAGCCTTGAAGTTAGCTATGTCTGCAAACCAAGGGGCCACTCGAATCATCATCAATTGTTCATCAGGAAAGCTTTCATTTACTGCTACTTGCTGTATTTCTTCTTCTTATGGGATCCTTGAGAGGTGGTCAGCTACCTTATTCTCTGCTCCACTCATATCTTTAATCTCAATATCAAATTTTTGGAGAAGCAGAATCCACCTTATTAGTCTGGGCTTAGATTCTTGTTTGGTAAGCAAGTATTTGAGTGCTGCATGATCAGTGAACACAATTACTTTTGAGCCAATAAGATATGATCTAAACTTATCAAAAGCAAAAACTATAGCTAAAAGTTCTTTCTCCGTGGTGGTATAGTTCCTTTGATTCTCATTGAGGACCTTGCTAGCATAGTAAATAACATATACTAGCTTGTCTTTTCTCTGTCCTAGAACAGCACCAACAGCAAAATCAGATGCATCGCACATTAGTTCAAAGGGAAGATCCCAGCTTGGTGGGGCTATAATAGGTGCAGAGGAGAGTTTCTTCTTAAGTTCATCAAAGGCTACCACGCACTCTCTATAAAAAACAAAGGGAGTATTTGAGACAAGTAGGTTGCTAAGGGGTTTTGCAATCTTTGAAAAGCCTTTAATAAACCTCCTATAGAACCCAGCATGTCCCAAAAAACTTCTGATTGCTTTGACATTGCATGGTGGAGGTAATTTTTCAATTACTTCCACTTTTGCCTTGTCCACTTCTATGCCATCTTTTGAAATCTTGTGACCAAGAACCACCCCTTCAATTACCATAAAATGGCACTTCTCCTAGTTTAAAACCAGGTTGATTTCTTGACACCTTTTTAGCACAAGAGCAAGATGGTATAAGCAATCAGAATATGAGTTCCCAAATACAGAGAAATCGTCCATGAATAGTTCTATGAACTTCTCAATCATGTCTGAAAAAATGGAGAGCATGCACCTTTGGAATGTTGCAGGTGCATTGCACAATCCAAAGGGCATTCTCCTATAAGCAAAGACACCATATGGACAAGTAAATAAAATTTTTTCCTGATCCTTGGGGTCTACAACAATTTGATTGTAGCCCGAATACCCATCCATGAAGCAATAATACTCACGTCCTGCCAATCTTTCAAGCATCTGGTCTATGAAAGGTAGGGGAAAGTGATCCTTCTGGGTGGCCTCATTAAGTTTCCGGTAGTCAATACACATACGCCATCCGGTCACTGTCCTTGTGGGTATCAATTCATTCTTCTCATTTGCCATAACAGTGATCCCTCCCTTCTTAGGGACTACTTGCACCGGGCTTACCCAAGGGCTGTCTGAGATGGGGTAGATCACCCCTGCTTGCCATAATTTCAACACTTCTTTCTGAACCACTTCATTCATAGTTGGGTTCAGCCTCCTTTGTTGTTGCCTTGAAGGTTTGGCATCTTGTTCAAGCAGGATCTTATGCATACAAATTGAAGGACTGATCCCCTTTAAATCTGTAAGTGTCCAGCCTATGGCATCCTTGTGTTGTCTTAGCACTTGGATAAGCTCCTCTTCTTGTTCCTTACTCAGACTTGAATTGATGATCACTGGGTGAGTGTTGTTGGCACCCAAATATGCATATTTCAAGCTGGGTGGTAAGGTTTTCAGCTCTAGTTTTGGTGACTCTGCGTCTTTGTTGTCTGTAGTGGTTGGCATGATTGAGTTTCTCATGGTTGCTTGTGGTGGTTCTCCATCTGGTGCTTGTTCCAGCTCAATGGTTCATCCACATTATTCTTCTTCCAAGACTTCTTGAACAATCTGTTCCATGGTGTCTACCAGCATGCATTCTCCTATGGATTCCTTGGGGTAACTCATTGCTTTAAAGACGTTGAAGACCATTTTCTCTTCATGCAACCTTAAGACTAGTTCCCCTTTTTGCACATCAATGATGGCTCCAACAGTAGCTAGAAATGGTCTTCCTAGGATAATTGACATGTTGGCCTCTTCTTCCATGTCCAGCACAACAAAATCAGCAGGGAAAATGAATTCTCCCACTTTCACTAGCAAGTCTTCCACCACCCCATGTGGGAACTTAAATGTTCTGTCAGCCAATTGGAGTGCCATTCTTGTTGGCTTGGCTTCCTCAATCTTCATCCTTCTCATCATGGTTAGGGACATGAGATTTATGCTAGCTCCCAAGTCACACAAAGCTTTCTCAATAGTGATATCCCCTATGATGCAGGGGATTTGAAAACTCCCTGGGTCTTTCAACTTTTGAGGTAGCTTCTTCTGTATGATGGCGCTACACTCCTCGGTCAATACTATGGTCTCCTTTGCTTCCCAGTTCCTCTTTTTGGTTATAAGCTCCTTCAAAAATTTGGCATAGAGTGGCATTTGTTCTAATGCCTCAGCAAATGGTATGTTAATTTGGAGGTTCTTGAAGATCTCTAAGAACTTAGAGAATTGGCCATCCTTCCCACCTTTTCCCAGTCTTTGTGGCTATGGTGCTTTTGGCACATAAGGCTTCAAGATTGGTTTTGGTTGAGGTGGAGCAGGGATCTCTTCTTCATCCTTATTCCCATGCTTTTCTACAACTTCTTCATGGTTGTCCTTGCTTGGGGTTCCTTCCTCCACAACCTTCTCACTTCTTAATGTAATGGCCTTGCATTCCCTTCTTGGGTTAGCCATGGTATCACTGGGAAATATGTGTATAGGGAGTGGGATTTGCTTGGATAGAATCCCCACTTGTGCTTCCAACTTTGAGATTGCTGCGCCTTGATTTTTCAGATTTGACCTGTATTCCTCTTGATTAGCGTCTATCCTTCTTTCAGTTTATGCTTGTCTGGCCATGAGGATGGAGACTGCCCCTGTAATCTATGATGACAGTTGTGCTATTGCAGCCTCCATCCTCTCAAAGTTGCTATTGATTTCACATGGTTGCATAGTTGAGGGTGGTGCATCTTGATTAAGGTTGTTGTGTATGGGTTGGTTATTATAGTATGATGTGTTTTGTGAGTTATGGTAGGGTCTATGGTTCCCTGTTTGATGGTTGGGGTTATGGTTGGAATGTTGATTTGATGAATAAGGTTTGTTGTGGTCCTAGTTGTGGTTTTGTTGATTTTCCCACCCAAAATTTGGGTGGTTCTTCTAACCTGGGTTGTATGTCTTAGAGTGTGGGTTATATGGTGGTCTGGATGAATTTTTCACATAATTAGCTTGTTCCCAGTCACCTTCAGATTCTGGTGCATTCCCTTCTTGTTGAGGAGTTTGGTCTTGAATGACTAAAGCTTGATTGGCCTCCATCCTCTTGGTTAAAGCTGCTATTTGAGCTGTAATTGCCTTGTTCTGAGCTAACAAAGTGTCTACAGAGTTGAGTTCTAACACTCTTTTCTTCTGAGTACTTTCTAAAGCATAGAAATACTCATTTTCAGCTACAGTCTCAATGACATCTATGGCTTCTTCAATGGTTTTCTTCTTGTTGAGTGAGCCTCCTGAAGAATGATCCACAGCCTTCTTTGTTTCATAGGATAGCCCTTCATAAAAGATATGTAGTTGTACCCACTCATTGAACATTTCTGGTGGGCATCTTCTTGTCAGATCTTTGAATCTCTCCCATGCCTCATAGAGTGTTTCTCCATCTTGTTGTCTGAAGGTTTGCACCTCAGCTCTCAGCCTGTTAATTCTTTGTGGAGGGTAAAATCTTGCAACGAATCTGATCACGACCTCCTCCCATGTAGTTAGGCTATTCTTGGGGAATGATTCCAACCACTTTGCTGCCTTATCTCTGAGTAAGAAAGGGAACAAAAGTAGTTTCTAGATGTTAGGGTGTACCCCATTGGACTTTACAGTATCACATATCCTCAAGAATGTGTTGAGATGTTGATTAGGGTCTTATTGGGCACTTCCTCCATATGAGCAATTATTCTGAACAAGTGTGATGAGCTGAGGCTTCAGCTCAAAATTATTGGCATGAATTGTTGGCTTTAGGATGCTGCTGCCATAATTTCCTGGGTTTGGGTTGATGTAGGAGCCTAAGACTCTCCTTTCTTGCCTAGCATGATTGCCAGCCTCCTCTTCAACATGGTTATGTGCTTCTTCTTCCATGGTGGTTTCTAGATTTTTCTCCACTAGTTCCTCTCTAATTATGCCTTTGCCTTTTGCTTCCCTCCTTCGCCTAAGGAGGGTCCTCTCAATTTCACTATCAAAGGGAGATGAAGTCTCTCCTCTTCTACCTGTCATACAATTTGCAAATAACCAGCAGGGAACAAGTGTAGTAGGGAAAACCTTGTTGGGATTAGTGGTTAGCTTTGTTGATGCAATTAATCGAACAGTTAGAACAGTGGGAATATGGATAACGAATAAAAATAATCAAAGAAGAAAGAAATAGAACTCAAAATAAAAAAATAAAATGCGCTAAATAAAATAAAATAACAAGGAATTTAAATTGCTTAATCTAGCTCTCCAATCAATTTAATCACTGTCAAATTTAAGCCAATCCCCGACAACGGCGCCATAAAACTTGATGAGTCCAATTCACACCCCATTCAAAAATTGGTGAATTAGTTCTTTTGGCAAGCACACCAAAATTATCGTCAAGTAATAACCCACAGTAGAGTGGGATCGTATCCACAGAGATTGGCAAATTCGAGCAGTTTTAATTAATTGATGAATTAGTCAAACGGATCAATAAGATTGTGAAGCGCAGAATTGTAAATGACATAAATGTAAATGACTAGAATATAAAGAAAAGCAATAAAGTGCAGAAATAGAAATGGCAGAATGTAAAGTGCAGAATCATAAATGACTTGAATGTAAATGGGAAGGGGGAATTACTGAATGTAAAATTAGGCTATAAAGAAAGGGATAGATAAGAATGGGGAAATTCATTGAGATCAAGAGATATTGTCTCTTTGGATCAAATCTAGCTTATATCCTCTTCAATCATGAAACTCATTGACCTCTTGGTAATCATGATTGATTGAGCCTCAATCCCTTGGTGACTCAATCTCTCAGATCTTGATCAATAGCCAATTCCTTGGTCTAATTGCTCATAAAGAGAGATATGCTTGGTCCCTGATTATACCACACACCATTATAGGTCCAAGTAGAGGGAGAATTATATGTCACATATCCAAACACCAAAACTCAGATTCTACTCAAGTGTGAGAAGGAATTTAAAGCATGGTTTCATGTTTCCTTTCCTAAGGTTCCCATGAAATCCAATTGCATTCAATCTCTTTTCCAAGATAATTGAACACTAAGCATAAAGAATGAAATTCCTTTTAGCAAATCAAAGAGAAGATGAAGAGAAGAAGAATTTCACTATTATCAATCCATCAAGTACAACAGAGCTCCCTCTCTCAATGAGAGGAAAGTTAGCTACTCATAGCTCAAAAAGTACTCAAAAGTGAAGTGTAAAAGTGGATCTAAGACTATCTGCTTAACCCCGATTCAGTACTCCTTGGGGGGTATTTATACTACTCCAAGTAAAATAAAAGAATTACAAAAGTGAAAAGGGAAAATTACATTTTGGAGGGAAAAGAAGCTCAATAAGTGTGACCTCCAGCTGGCGTGTGATTGGCGCTCTAGTGGCGTGTCATGTGCTCTTTAATTATAGCTTGGCGTGCCACGCCCAGCCCTTCAAGTGGCACGCTCGTCTCTCTAACAACCTTGGCGTGCCATGCCTTCGAGCTCAAGTGGCACGCCCTAGCCTTTTTCCCTTTCTCTCTTCCTCTGGAAACTTGAACTAGCATGGCACGCCCAGGGTCTGGCGTGCCACGCCCTAGCTCTATGCTTGGCTAAGCTTCTCTGGAAAGTTGCACTAGCATGGCACGCCTAGGGTTTGGCGTGCCACGCCCCTTTGTGAGTGAGTGGTTCCTCTGTTTGGCGTGCCACGCCACGAACTCAAGTGGCACGCCCCAATGCTTCTTTGCTCTCTGAATGGAACTGGCGTGCCACGCTTGGGATTCAAGTGGCACGCCTAAGTAAAGAATAATGATTGGCGTACCACGCCTTTGACACCAAGTGGCACGCCCCATGTAATTGCCCTCCTTCATCCTCTCTGGAGACTTATACTAGCGTGCCACGCCTAAAGGCTGGCGTGCCATGCCTCAGCCTTCAAGTGGCAGGCCATAGTGACATCCTTGGGTTGGCGTGCCACACATTCGATACCAAGTAGCATGCCCAGTCCTTCCTTTTGTTATCTTTGTGCATTGGCGTGCCATGCCTGGTTGCTCAAGTGGCACGCCTAAGTGAGGTTGAGAGGTTGGCATGCCACGCCTTCGACTTCAAGTGGCACGCCCAGTCTTCAATTGCCTTCAGCCCCTTCTCTGGATTATTGTACCAGCGTGCCACGCCATGCTGTTCAAGTGGCACGCCCATGGATTTGTGAACTCTTCAAGCTTGGCATGCCACGCCTGGGTTCTCAAGTGGCACGCCTGACACGAGCCCCAAGGGTGTATTGGTAAAGATTTTCTCCAATAAGGTTGCGTTGCAAGTATAGCTCTGCCAACAACAATCCTTGGGGGTCAAATTTAGAAGAGGGATCTGGTTGTAACAAGTTCAACCCCAATAGAAATAATCGAAGTATTCAAATCTCGGGTCGTCTCACAAGGAATGGGCAAACATGTGCTTCAACATTGGTTAGAAATCCGGGGTTGTGAGTTATGAGCATGAAAATAAATGGGAATCTTAATAAGCAAGTAATCTTAAAATGCAACAACTAGTTCGATTAACTAAGCAAAACATGAGCAACTTCAATGAATAAACAACATTCCACTTAATTCTATTATAACCCAAACAAGTAACTACAACTAAAGCAATTGGTTGAGGAAATTGAATTTTAAATATGAATAATAAAAGCAACTCTTGGCTAGGCTTGGGAATTGGGGCCACCATCCTTGTCTAACAACTATATCTTGACAATTATGAGGAACCAAGCTCATTAAGTCTACTCTCAAAGTCTTAAGTACGTGATATCTACTCCTAGACTTGAAGTACGTCAAATGGCTTGGATAACATCAACCCATAAGTCCCAACCTACATACTAATTAGATTAGTAGTGGGTTGGCGTCAATGAGTATCAAATTGACCACCTAGGGCTCCCAAATCGTCAAATCCATTAGACCCAATGACTCAAGTTTACCCAATTCTCTTGACCTAGGCCAAGAGTAAAAAAGACTACTCCATATTCAAAGTAAACAATTCATCAAACACTTGGTAAGCATTAACAAAAGACATGTTCAAAATAGCAATTAAATTGAAATCTACAAGTACCCACAAACAATTATCAACATATGATCATCCAAACAACAAAGCTAAACATAGAAATCATCAATGTAACATCAACAAGTCAAGAGTGCACGTCGATAGAGATTTTTTGATCCGCGCGGATGCGTCCATCCTTGCGCGCCGCCTCCAGCCAATCCCGTCCACGCGTGCGCGTGGAGTGCGCGAGCGCGGCGATGCTGCTTTTCCCAAGATTTCAATTCTTCATGTTCCTCCCTTTTTGTACATGCTTTCTTCCTCTCTTCTAAGTCATTCCTACCCTATAATTCCTGAAATTACCCAACAAATACATCACGGCATCGAATGGCAATAGAAGAGAGTTAAAATATGGCAATTTTAAGGCAAAATAAGCATGTTTTCCATCATGGAGCAATATTGGGAAGTGAACACAAAACCATGCATTTCTTGTGAATAAGTGTGAGAAATGTTGATAAAATCCCCCAAAATAAGCACAAGATAAACCACAAAATTGGAGTTTATCAAATCTCCCCACACTTAAACCAAGCATGTCCTCATGCTTAAAATAAAAAGACCAAAGATCATGATGAGAAAGGGTTTATGAAATGCAAACTACCTAAGTGGATGCATGCAACTAATTGTAAAGTAATCTACCTACTTGGTCAAGAGTAAATCTATCCTCCGAGAATACATGTGGGCATATAGGGTGAAAATAGTATGTAATTCATGAATCCAACCAAATTGAATACCACTAAAGAGTGCATATGACTTGCTAAACGAACACTTGTGAAAGCCGAGAACAAGCATTGAGCATCAAACCCTCACCGGAAGTGTATCCGCTCTATTCGCTCAAGTGTATAGGGTTCGTCACTCAATCTTCTCCTAATCATGCTTTCCAAGATTTGTCTTTCATCTAACAATCAACAGTTACTCGATGCATGCTTACAAGTATCATGAGGTCTTATTCATGGGTTGTAATGGGGCTAGGGTGAAGGTAAGGATGTATATGGTCAAGTGGGCTTAAAATTTGAGTCCTTGATCAACCTAGGATCCACTAGACACATAGAACAACCTATAAAACTACAATACATTACCTAGCTACCCTTGAGTTTTTCTCTTTTTGCACACTTATGTATTCTTTTCAATTCACACCCATATGCATTGTTTTTATTACTTTATCTTGGGGCATTTTTATCTCCTTTCATTGCTTTTTTCTTTCTTTTTTTTTTTCATATATCCCCTTTTCTTGAGGTTTCTTTGTGAACCAAAATTTTAATGCATACAATTTAATCATTCAACACATGAGTATGTTCCCAAATCCTAGAATTTTCAATTACACTACAATTACACACCTATATATCTACCAAAATTTCCCAAGTATACCCTCCTATTTGAATGATACACATCCTAACTTACCTAAGCTAATCAAGGATTCAAATTTAGGGACATTCATGGTCTTTCACTTAGGGTTGTTGATGTGCTCTTTTCAAGAACAAAAGGAGTTTATCATAGGCTCAAAATTGGTTAGCAATGGTAGATAAAAGGGTTAAGGCCATTTGGGAAAAGTGACTATTTAAATGATGGTCTCAATCATGTAAATGTATTCATACACAAAGCAATGGACATATAGAATCAGACAAAGCAAGGATCACAATCATAGAGAGAGAGATATGCACACAAGAATAGAAATAATGGTTAGAATATGTAACCATGCAATAGGCTCAAAACTTTCATGCTTGTGTTCTTAGCTCAATCACTATGTTCCAAAATACATTCTTAAAACAAGTTTACTGCAAAAATTTTTCAGAATTTTGGTAGGTCACCCAAAATACAGTTTCTTGGAAAGGAAGTTATTGTTTTGACCAAGTAACTCTATAGAAACTAACTATCATGCTACAAGAAAAACTAACTACACATGCAATATATTAACTTCTAAGTAAAAGATAAATCCATGGGTATTGAGGGGAAGAGAGTGTTACCCATGGAGATCGGTCGAACAACCTCCCTACACTTTAGAAATTAACACGGTCCTCCGTGCTATGAATAATACGCAAGGGACGGTCGGGACCTGAACTTTCACTATCCCCTTCATCAGAGTTCCCATCACTTGGGTTTGAGGTGGATGTGAACATTTCGGGTTCCTCCATGCTAGGGGTAACAAAGCGCAGAAGCTTCTTGATGTAAGTATATCGGCGGTGGTTGCGCCGCTCATATCTATCAAGCTTCCGGTGAAGATCTTCTATCCTTTGATGTGTGGATCTCAGTGGTGGTGATGATGAGCTAGAAGGAAAAAGAAGTGGTGGGGCCATGTCGAGGCTTGGTTTGTTCATGGGAAGGTGTAGGTATTTTCCGCTTGGGACCACATCGCCCTTAGCTGGAACTATAATCTTCTTATCCTTAGCTTCCCAAGAAACACCCGCAGTAGCAACTAAGTCAGATACCAATGCTGGAAATGACAAATTACCCCTGTCGTGAACTTGACTCATCGCTTGCTTGACAAGAAGCGGAAGGTTCACCGGCTTCTCCGTGAGAACACACCAAACAAGCAAGGTGAGGTCTGCCGTGAAGGACGACTTTTGGGTGCTAGGTAGCACATAATGAGATAGGATCTGGGCCCAAGCTCTAGCTTCCACAGTGAGGAAGTGAGCGTCAATGGACTTTGGCCTCATCCGCAGTCAACCATGAATCCAAGATGCCTCTGGTTCAGCAATGACTCGGAGAATCGAGTCCCAATTGAAACCATACTTCTCTCGCTGACGTAAGACTTCTTGGTAGCCATCCATGTCACTTGGCACTGGTAGAACATTAAGCACTTGCTGAATAGCCTCTTCTGAAACTGAGACTTGCTTCCGGTGCATGTACACCGATTGAAGAGAGGAAAGATGGTAGTTGGTGTAGAATTCTTCCACCCAAGAGAGGTTGATTTCCCTTGGTTTCCTCAAAATAAACTCTCATCCTCGTTGTTCAATGCGGGGCAAAATATAAGGAGCAACCTTGTCCGACGGAGCGAGTAGATGCTCAGGATGATAGTTCCTTACAGCTATGGAGGGAAACATAAGTTCACAGAAGCGGTTGGGGAACCTTGAAGAATCTTTCGCCAGTTTGCCCTTGTCATTTCTTTTTCAGAATGGAGCATCATATGTATATTCTATGATGGTCTGTCTGAATTTTCCAAGATGTCATTGAACCACTCTGCTGGAGGATCTCTTCATCTGAAGAAGACGCCTGCAGAAGCCCAGGAACTCATTGAAATGGTTGTAAATAACCAGTTCATGTACACTTCTGAAAGGAATCCTGTAAATAATGGGACAACTCAGAAGAAAAGAGTTTTGGAGATTGATACTCTGAATGCCATATTGGCTCAGAACAAAATATTGACTCAGCAAGTCAATATGATTTCTCAGAGTCTATCTGAAATGCAAGCTGGATTAGGCAGTACTAAGGAAGCTTCTTCTGAAGAAGAAGGCTATGACCCTGAGAATCCTGCAATGGAAGAGGTGAATTACATGAGAGAATCCTATAGAAACACCTACAATCCTTCATGGAGGAATCATCCTAATTTCTCATGGAAGGATCAACAGAAGCCTAATCAAGGCTTCAATAATAATAATGGTGGGAGAACATGGTTTGGCAATAACAAACATTTTCCATCATCTTCTCAGAAACAGACAGAGAATTCTAAGCAGAGCCACTCTGACTTAGCAACTGTAGTCTCTGATTTATCTAAGACCACTCTCAGTTTCATTACTGAAGCAAGGTCCTCCATTAGAAATTTGGAGGCACAAGTGGGTCAGCTGAGTAAAAGAGTTACTGAAATCCCTCCTAGTACTCTCCCAAGCAATACAGAAGAAAATCCAAAAGGAGAATGCAAGGCCATAAATATAACCAACATGGCCAAACCTAGTGAGAAAGAAAAGGCAGTGATTTCCAGTGAGGAAGACCTCAATGGATGTCCACTAGCCTCCAAGGAGTTCCCTAAAGAGGAACCAAAGGAATCTGAGGCTCATATAGAGACCATATTGATTCCATTGAACTTACTGTTGCCATTCATGAGCTCTGATGAGTATTCTTCTTTTGAAGAGGATGAAGATATTATTGAAGAGAAAGTTGCTCAATATCTAGGAGCAATCATGAAGCTGAATGCCAAGCTATTTGGTAATGAGACTTGGGAGGATGAACCTCCATTGCTCATCAATAAACTAAATAATCTGGTTCAACTGAAATTACCTCAGAAGAAACAGGATCCTGGAAAGTTCCTAATACCTTGTACCATAGGCACTATAACCTTTGAGAAGGCTCTGTGTGACCTTGGGTCAAGTATAAACCTTATGCCCCTCTCTGTAATGGAGAAACTAGGGATCTTTGAGGTACAAGCTGCAAAAATCTCACTAGAGATGACAGACATTTCAAGGAAACAGGCCTATGGACTAGTAGAGGATGTCTTAGTGAAGGTTGAAAGCCTATACATCCCTGCTGATTTCATGATCCTAGACACTGGGAAGGAAGAGGATGAATCCATCATCCTTGGAAGACCTTTCCTAGCCACAGCAAGAGCTGTGATTGATGTGGACAGAGGAGAGTTAGTCCTTCAATTGAATGAGGACTACCTTGTGTTTAAGGCTCAAGGATCTTCTTCTCTAACCATGGAAAGGAAGTATGAAAAGCTTCTCTCAGTACAGAGTCAAACAGAGCCCCCACACTCAACTTCTAATTTTGGTGTTGGGAGACCAACATCAAGCTCTGAGTCTTTGTGAAACGCCAGAAATGGGCATCTGGCTGGCGTTTAACGCCAGAAATGGGCAGCAGAGTGGCGTTTAACGCCAAGAAAGATAGCAGGACTGGCATTTAACACCAGGAAAGGTAGCAGAGCTGGCGTTAAACGCCAGATTTGGCACAGAATGGGCGTTTGAATGTCAGAATGGTGCAGGGACTCAAATTCCTTGACACCTCAGGATCTGTAGACCCCACAGGATCCCCACCTACCCCACTTCTTCTTCTCTCCTCTTCACACCTTTCCATAACACTCTTCCCCATACACCCTTGACCAATCACCTCAATACCTCTTCCCCAAACACCATTCACCTATCAAATCTTACCCTCTTCTCTATACTCTCTTCACCACTCACATCCATCAATCATAAAATCCCACCTACCCCACCATTCAAATTCAAACATTTTCCTCCCAAACCCACACACACATGGCCGAATACCCTCTCTCACTTACCCTATAAATTCCCCTCCTTACCGCCTTCATTTTCACACATCATACACACTCAACCCACTTTGGCCGAACCTACACCCCCTCCATCTCCTCCATTTCTTCTTCTTCTACTCTTTTCTTTCTTCTTTTGCTCGAGGACGAGCAAATCTTCTAAGTTTGGTGTAGGAAAAGCTAAAGCTTTTTGTTTTCCATAACCACTAATGACACCAAAGGCCGGAGAAACCTCTAGAAAGAGGAAAGGGAAGGTAATTGCTTTCACCTCCGAGTCATGGGAGATGGAGAGATTTATCTCAAAAGTGCATCAAGACCACTTCTATGAAGTTGTGGCCAAGAAAAAGGTGATCTCCGAGGTCCCCTTCAAGCTCAAAAAGAGTGAATATCTGGAGATCCGACATGAAGTTCGAAGAAGAGGTTGGGAAATCCTCACCAACCCCATTCAACAAGTCGGCATCTTAATGGTTCAAGAGTTCTATGCCAATGCATGGATTACTAAGAACCATGACCAAAGTGTGAACCCGAACCCAAATAATTGGCTCACAATGGTTCGGAGGAACTACTTGGATTTTAGTCCAGAAAATGTGAGGTTGGCATTCAACTTGCCTATGATGCAAGGAGATCCTCACCCTTTCACTAAAAGGGTCAACTTTGATCAAAGGTTGGACCAAGTCCTTAGGGACATTTGTGTGGAAGGCGCTCAATGGAAGAGAGATACAAGAGGCAAGCCGGTTCAACTAAGAAGGCTTGACCTCAAACCGTGGCTAGGGGATGGTTGGAGTTCATCCAACGCTCTATAATTTCTACTAGCAACCAGTCTGAAGTTACTGTAGACCGGGCTATCATGATCCATAGTATCATGAATGGAGAGGAAGTAGAAGTTCATGAGATCATATCCCTAGAACTCTACAAGGTGGTGGACAAGCCCTCCACTTTGGCAAGGTTAGCCTTCCCTCATCTCATTTGTCACCTCTGCAATTCAGCTAGAATTGTCATAGAGGAAGACACCCTCATTGAAGAGGACAAGCCCATCACTAAGAAAAGGATAGAGCAAACAAGAGAGCCCACTCATGGACCTCAACAAGAGCATGAGGAAGTTCCTCATCATGAAATCCCTAAGATGCCTCAAGGGATGCATTTTACTCCACAAAACTATTGGGAGCAAATCAACACCTCCCTAGGAGAATTGAGTTCCAACATGGGGCAACTAAGGTGGAGCACCAAGAGCACTCCATCCTCCTCCATGAAATTAGAGAAGACCAAAGAGCCATGAGGGAGGAGTAACAAAGGCAAGGAAGAGACATTGAGGATCTAAATCACTCCATAAGATCTTCAAGAGGAAGAACTAGCTGCCATCACTAAGGTGGACCCGTTCTTTAATTTCCTTGTTCCTTATTTTTCTGTTTTTCGTTTCCTATGCCTTATGTTTTATTTATGTTTGTGTCTTTATTACATGATCATTAGTGTTTAAGTGTCTATGCCTTAAAGCTATGAATGTCCTATGAATCCTTCACCTTGCTTAAATGAAAAATGTTTTAATTGCAAAAGAACAAGAAGTGCATGGTTTCGAATTTTATCTTGAAATTAGTTTAATTATTTTGATGTGGTAGAAATGCTTTTTTGTTTTTTGAATGAATGCTTGAACAGTGCATATTTTTGAATTTGTTGTTTATGAATGTTAAAATTGTTGGCTCTTGAAAGAATGATGAAAAAAGAGAAATGTTATTAATAATCTGAAAAATCATAAAATTGATTCTTAAAGCAAGAAAAAGCAGTGAAAGAAAAAGCTTGCAAAAAAAAAAGAAAAAAAGAAAAAGCAAGCAGAAAAGCTAATAGCCCTTTAAACCAAAAGGCAAGGGTAAAAAGGATCCAAGGCTTTGAGCATTAATGGATAGGAGGGCCCAAAGGAATAAAATCCTGGCCTAAGCGGCTAAACCAAGCTGTCCCTAACCATGTGCTTGTGGCGTGAAGGTGTCAAGTGAAAAGCTTGAGAATGAGCGGCTAAAGTCGTGGTCCAAAGCAAAAAGAGTGTGCTTAAGAGCTCTGGACACCTCTAACTGGGGACTCTAGCAAAGCTGAGTCACAATCTGAAAATGTTCACTCAGTTATGTGTCTGTGGCATTTATGTATTCGGTGGTAATACTGGAAAACAAAATGCTTAGGGTCACGGCCAAGACTCATAAAGTAGTTGTGTTCAAGAATCAACATACTAAACTAGGAGAATCAATAACACTATCTGAATTCTAAGTTCCTATGGAAGCCAATCATTCTGGACTTCAAAGGATAAAGTGAGATGCCAAAACTGTGCAGAAGCAAAAAGGCTACAAGCCCCGCTCATCTAATTGGAACTAAGTTCATTGATAAGTTTGGAATTCATTGTATATTCTCTTCTTTTTATCCTATTTTATTTTCAGTTGCTTGGGGACAAGCAACAATTTAAGTTTAGTGTTGTGATGAGCGTATAATTTATACCCTTTTTGGCATTATTTTTACATAGTTTTTAGTATGGTTTAGTTACTTTTTATTATATTTTTATTAGTTTTTATTTAAAAATTAAATTTCTGGACTTTACTTTGAGTTTGTGTGTTTTTATGTGATTTCAGGTATTTTCTGGCTGAAATTGAGGGACCTGAGTAAAAATCTGATCCAGAGGCTAAAAAAGGACCGCAGATGCTGTTGGATTATGAGCTCCCTGCACTCGAAGTGGATTTTCTGGAGCTACAAAAACCCAATTGGCGTGCTCTCAATTGCATTGAAAAATAGACATCCTGGGCTTTTCAGAAATATATAATAGTCCATATTTTCCCGAAATTTGATGGCCCAAACTGGCGTCCAAAGTCAGCCTAAAATATCTTGGCGTAAAAGGCCCAAACTGGCACCAGGATTGGAGTTAAACGCCCAAGCTGGCACCAAAGTTGGCGTTTAACTCCAGGAACAGCCCAAGCACGAAAACGCTTCAATGCTCAGTCCAACCACACACCAAGTGTGCCCCGGAAGTGGATTTCTGCACTATCTGCACTTAGTTACTCATTTTCTGTAAACCCTAGTTACTAGTTTAGTATAAAAACTACTTTTAGAGATTTATTTTATGTCTTTTGACCATCTTGGGAACTTGTATGTTCACGTTTGGAGGTTGGCCTCACGGCCATGCCTAGACCTTTCACTTATGTATTTTCTACAGTGGAGTTTCTACACCCCATAGATTAAGGTGTGGAGCTCTACTGTTCTTCATGAATTAATGCAATTACTACTGTTTTCTATTCAATTCACGCCTACTTCTTCTCCAAGATATACTCTCGTACTTAATTCAGTTAAGTCAGAATGAAGGGGTGACCCGTGACAATCACCCAATCTTTGTTACTCGCTTAGCCAAGATCGCGTGCCTGACAACCACAAAGCGATCTACATGATGTTCAACGTTGTCATTGGACGACAGCTGGAGTATATTCTCTTGGGTTTCTAATCTAAGATTAGACCCTTCGTGGTATAGCCTAGAATTATTGGCAGCCATTCCTGGGATCCGGAAAGTCTAAACCTTGCCTGTGGTATTTCGAGTAGGATCCGGGATCCAGAAAGTCTAAACCTTGTCTGTGGTATTCCGAGTAGGATCTGGGAAGGGATGACTGTGACGAGCTTCAAACCTGCGAAAGTGGGGCATAAGTGACAGTGTGCAAAAGGACAATGGTCCTATTCCGACGCTAGCGGGAACCGACAGATGATTAGCCGTGCAGTGACAGCTCATATGGATTTGTTTTCATCCGAGAGGATCATACAACTTGCCATGGAAGGAGGTAACACATGGTTGGAAGAAGGCAATAGGAAAGCAGAGGTTTTGAAGCAACAAAGCATCTCCAAACGCTTATCTAAAATTTCCACCAATGAATTACATAAGTATCTCTATCTTATTTTATATTTTATTTATATTTTAATTATCAAATCCTCATAACCATTTGAATCCGCCTGACTGAGATTTACAAGGATGACCATAGCTTGCTTCAAGCCGACAATCTCCGTGGGATCGACCGTTACTCACGTAAGGTTTATTACTTGGACGACCCAGTGCACTTGCTGGTTAGTTGTACAGAGTTGTGAAAAAGAGTTGAGATTACGATCGTGCATACCAAGTTGTTGGCGCAGTTGAGATCACAATTTCGTGCACCACTGCATAATGTTTTTCTTGCTTGATTCTTGCTGAGGGCTGCTATGAATTCAATTTGATTACTGCTGAAGCATTATTTCATTGTTGGATTTAGTTATAAGTAAATTCTTGAACTCATGCTGCTCGCAAGTGGAATGGTTACTGTCTTGGAATGGTATTTGCAAGTTGAATTCAATGGAACAAATGCTGACTGAGTCCATTATCTTTATGCCTTTCTGCTATTTTGGTGCTGTATTTTTCTTCTGTTCCGATTTGGACCTAATCATTGGATTCTTTTATGTTTGAGTGTTTGAATTCAGATTGCCTGCTTGTTAAATGGTTCATTGTTTTGGTGCTATATTTTTTTTCTTGCTGTATTTTGGCTCACTTTCTGATTTCCTTTGAAAACATGTATGAATTTTGTGAATTTAATTGTTAGAGCAGTCATAGGAAATCTGATTTGATTGATTGAAATTAGAAAATAGGCCAATTTACTGCTGAAATGCTACAGGATTTTTCCTAACCTTATTTCATTAAGTGAAACTATTTTATTTGGTGCAACAAGACTCTAATTGATGAATTTTTGTGCCAATAGAATCTTGTTTGCTAAATGGTTTTGGAAAACTCCTCAAGAACTTCTTTGAAAGTTTTGGTCAAGCTTCTAACTTTCTTTGCTTACTTGTGATGCTAATCTACTTCTATGTATTGAATAGTTCAAGTGAATTTTTAAATTGACCATAAACTTTAGATTCTTTGGAAAAGTCGAACCTCTTTTGCATAAACTCACAAGTTTGAAGGTTTTTAATCTATGTGGCTGATTTGATTCATTCTATTCATGCCTAATTTACATTAAGTCACATAGATCATGAGGTTTTCCATTCTAGTTTCAACTTGTGACTTTTATGTCTCATTGAATTTGGTGTTTGAATGTTTCTTGATTAACTTGTTTCTCAATGTTTTGATTTTGCCAACACCAAATTGCTTAAACTTATGCCACTTTACTTGTGATTGATAATTACTTGACTATGTGCTCTACACATACATGTGCATCACTTGTTTTGGCATTTTGAATTGTTGAGAAGTTGAACATGAACTTGCTTGTTTTGGAAATTGTTGGAATTTTCAGAATTAAGGGACGTTTTTGCTATGCACATAACTTTTGCTTTTCTTTCTTGTTTTCAACTAACTCTTCCTTTTTCTTTATATGACTTTTGACCTTTGTTTTCTTTTTCAACCAACTTTTTCTTTTTCTTCATATAACTTTTGACTTTTCTTTTCTTCTTCAACTAATTTTTTCTTCTTCTTAACATAACTTTTGACTATCTTTTCTTTCATTTCTTTTTCAACTAATTATTTTCTTTTTACTAACATAACTTTTAACTTTTAACTTTCTTTTTGTTTTTCAACTAACATTACCTTTTAACTTTTAACTGTTTTCTTTCTCTTTGTGCATAGTAGCAATAATGCTCCTTTCTTCTTTTTCTTTTTGATAAACAAGCAAGTTAGCTTTCTTAGATTCCTTTATTTGATTGGAAGTTACTTCTTCTAACTTGAATCTCATGTGTGCTTCCATTCAAATTTATATTATCTGTTCACTTCATATGCTATTTTGTGACTTAGCTCTTTCCTTTTCAGCACCACCATCACTCTTGCAGCCACTTTATCGCCTAACCCACCAGCGTGATGAGCCGGAGGAGGCATGGGACAGTAGAGGTGATGCAGTGACGACTCCTTCCACTCCGCATGATCGTGAGCACCGAGGACGGTGCTACATTTTAAATGTGGGGAGGTTGTCCAACTTCAGCAGCGCATTTTGGGTGACAATCTTCACTTTTAGTGTAGTTTCTTTTTATGTTTTTTTTTTGGTACTTTGTATATATTTTATCCTTTTGAGAAATTTTTTACTTAGTTTATTGCACTTTCTTAGTTTATTGCACTTTTCAATTTTGCTTGTATATAACCTAGTATTATATTGTAGTAAAGCATGTTTTTAGATTTCCTTTTTCTTTAGCTTTAAGTTGTGATTGTGATTTGGATGATGTAATGATTGCACCTAACTTGATTTCCTATACACTTGCTATTTTGGTTTGATTGAAATTAGGAATTAAACTTAGGATTTTTGACCTTTTTCATCCAATCACGCTATATACATATATAGAATAAGTGTTAGTCAATTAATGAAATTTCCAAGAAGCTTATCTTTTATATATAAGGCATTGAAATTCAAATTGAATTGAGTTAAAAATTTTCATTGAAACTTGCATGATTTATACATTGTGGAATATGGTTTTTGAGTTAAAGGACATACAATTTGTGAATTTTTGAGCTTTATTGTGTGGTTACACCATTCAACCACTTACTTTATTCTTATGTGTTGCTGTTCTCTATGATTGCAATCTTTGGTTTGTTTAATTCTATATATCCATTGTTTAATGTATATTTATGCAAGTATGTGATTGAGGCCATTATTCCTTTATAACTCACTTAACCCAAAAAGCCTACCATTTTATTTACCTTTGCTTACCACTTTGAGCCTTTTAATTTTCTTTTGTTCTTGATTGAGCACATCACTAGCTATAAGCGGAAAAATAATGAATGTCCCTATTTTGAATCTTTGAATAGATTAAGTTAGTGAGAGTGTGTAGTGTTTAAGTGTGGGAAAAATGTGGAAACTTTGGGTGATGAAAATGTGTTTTATGCTTATTGAAAAATGTTGGAAATTTGGGCACATGCTCATATAATATTATAGAAACCATATGCATTGATGAGTTGGTATATATATTATGTTCTTGAAAAAAAAAGGAAAAAAAAGAAAAGAAAAAGAAATAATGAAAAGGGGAACAAAATTACCCCAGTGTGAAATTCAATAATAATCAATGCATATGTGATGGAATTGCATTTGATGCATGAGTGTGTGTATATGTAAAAGTGAGATTATGGGTAATTAAGTTTGATATTAAAAGTTTAAAGGTTGTGTGTGTGTCAGGTGATAATTTAGGCTAATTAAATATTCAAAAGCAAGCTCACCTAGCCATATATACATCCTTACCTTTAACCTTAGTCCCATTACAACCTTGAAAAGACCTCATGATATTTGCATATATACATTAAGTATTTGTTGATTGGTTAGATGAAGAACAAACTTTAGAAAGCGTGATTAGAGGAGAATTGAGTGGATTGACCCTAAACACTTGAGAGACTAGAGTGCATACACATATCCGGTGAGGGTTCAATCACTCAATTCCATAATTCCACCTATAATCATTGCTTTAGCCCTTGCTTGTATATAGATGCTTTCTTGAAAATGCACTTATTTGGACTAAGTAAATACATATAGATAGTTAGATAGTATAGTTACATACATATAGATAGATTGCATATAGATAGTTACATTAAATAATTGTTAAATCCCCTTCTTCTCTTCTTTTGGTATAGCATGAGAACATGCTATTGTTGAAGTGTGGGGATGTGATGAATCCATATTCTATGGTATTTATTTGCTCTATTTGGTTGGATTTCATTGACTTTTCTTGCACTTATCCATTGAAATAGCATGCTTTTATGAATTCTTTCCTAATTGTGCTTAATTGTGAAAAATATGCTTTTCATGCTTAAATTGCCAATTTTAATTCACTTTTCTCTCATTCAATGCCTTGATATGTTTGCTTGAGAGATTTAAGGTTTTGAAGGCAAGAATGGCTTGAGAAAGTGGAAGGAAAGCATACAAAGTGGAAGAATTCAAGAAATGAAGGATTTGGAAAGCTGTCCATCCTGACCTCTCGGTACTAAATTGGTCATAACTTGAGCTATAGATGTCCAAATGAGGCGGTTCTAGCAGCATTGGAAAGCTAACGTCTGGGGCTTTAAAATGATATACAATTTGCTATATTGAACATAAGTCTATGTGTGCGGACACACATAACTTGTGCGTACGCATAGGTCAGAAAAAGCAAGTGTTCGGACGCACACATCTGTGTGTCCGCACAGGTCCTGGCACGTGAGCTCATTAACTGCAAACCGCTGGGGGCGATTTCTGGGCTCCCAAAACCCAATCTAACTCATTTCTGAAGCTATTTCAAGCCAAATTGAAGAGGAATGAAGGGGGGAGCACTTAGGTTTAGGTTTTATCATGTTGTAGGTCATTTTCTAGAGAGAGAAGCTCCCCCTTCTCTCTAGAATTAGGGTATTCATCTTCATTCTCTCTTTAATTTCTCTCGTTAATTCTTGTTTTATTGTAGTTTTATTTACATTTTCATGTTCTATTGCCTTTAATCTCTTAGTTTCCTTTGTTAATTTCACTTTCATGCCACTTTTGTTTTATGAACACTCTTGTTACTTTTAATTTTATTTAATGCAATTTTGATGTTTATATTTCTTTAATGCTTGTTTGAGTTGTTATTTTCATTTTATTGCAATTGATAGTTATAGAATTTTTTTTTATTGCAATTTATGATATTTTTCCTTTTTATGCATGTTAGGTGTTTGATAAAATGTCTCTTCTAATTTTTGTATAGTTTTTCACACTCTTAGCTTGGAATTTGATAATTAGGTGACCTTGAGTCATAGATGTCCATTCAATATTGTGATTAGGATTGTTAGTTAGTTTAGTTTCTACTAACGCTAGTCTTTCACTAAGTTGATTAGGACTTGTGGATTGAGATCAATTATACCCTTTTGACTTATTCTTGATGTTAGAATAGACTAATTGGGATTAATTCTTAGCAATTATCATGTTTGTGGTCTATGATTATGATAGGAATCCTTAATTCCCAATCCTTGCTAAGAGTTCCTCCTTTTTGCCAATTGAATTCCATTTTTGATTTACTTGCTTTGACTTTAATTTCTTGCATGCTCATTTAATTTCTTGCCTTCTAATTTTCTTGTCACTTGCAATCAAAACCCCCAATCCCTCATAGCCAATAATTGAACACTTCATTGAAATTCCTAGGGAAGACGATCCGGGAGTTTAATACTCTTGGTTATTTTATGTTGAATTGTGACATCTTTGATTTAAACTTTGATTGTGAGAGTTAATTATTGGTCTAGACTAAGCTTGCAATGAGATTCTCTATTTTTGTAAAATTCTAGATCAACATAAATTTCTCACATCATTGACCATCTATTTCAAGAATACCATATTCAAGTGGAACGACGAATAGAGACAAGCCTTACCCACTCAAATGAAGGAGTAGATGGCAACATAGGTGGAGAAGTCTCCAACGTTTGTGACAGAGCGTACTCAACTCCCGTCCAACCCTTGCGAAGGACTTCCATTTCCACATCATGCTCAGACTCAATCAGAGAAGAGTCTTCATATTCAAGGAGTTCATTTACAGATGTAGATTCATCACTAGGAGGAATTGATTCATGATCCTCATCACCAAGGGAACTTGCTTCTTGATCTATCCCATCCAAGTCTTTATAGGGAATATGCCATGGAGTTTGTGCACTAGCCTTCTTGACATCAATTTTAATCTTCTTGGAGGAATACTCTACAACTCTAGATAACCATGGAGGTTCAGCGTCTCCTAAGTCTTCAACCACTTCTTTCTCTTCAACTATTATGGCTTCCTCCACTTGTTCCAATACAAAGCCACGTTCCTCATTGTCCACCGGAGTTTCTAGTGTCTCCTTCATGCTAGGCTCTTCTAGTGATTCTCCACATGTAGTCATGGGAGTACTTTGAGTGTCCAAATATTGGGAAGCTAATCGATTTACTACCTCGGTCAAGGCAGCCGTGAATTTGAGTACTTCCCTTTTCATCTCTCTTTGCCCTTAAAGAAAAACACCAAGAGTGTCATGCATTGAAGATTGAGGTGGATATGAGGGTTCATTACTTGGGAGAAAAGGTTCATGATAAGAGGGTGGTTTATCATAATAAGGATGTGGTGGTTCATCACTCTCTATCTTTTCCACTTGTTGCACAACTGACGTGGCAGAAATTAGCCGATTAAGAAATTAGTATGAGAAATACGTTGCAAGTACAGTTCTTAACCAGCAAAAATCTACTTATCAATTTAGAAAGAAAGAGTGTCACAATTTTTAAAATAAAAATACTGGGAGTAGAAATTCCAGGTCGTCTCCCAACGAGTTGACAAAAGGGTGCAGCTTATTGGTCAGAGGTTTTCCAAGAAATTTTTTTGAGTTTGAGAAACAGAAAAATAAATAATTGTAAACTGAAGCAATGGAAATTAACGAGAGAATTTATATAATTCAAATAAAAGCCTTGACTGGGAGAAGATTAATTGGAAGTTCTATCCTTGTTGAATTTTCCCAAGCGTAATAATAAAATGTTGTTGTTCTACTTGATCATCCCTTACTTAAGAAGGGAAAGTCAAGTAACTAACAAACCAACTCTATCACCCAAGTCCTAATCCTCTCCTAAGGGAGGATTAGAGTCAGAGACTAGAGAGTCAGCTAACAACTTCCAGTTAAGATTAACACTTGAGTATTCCAACTTGATGACATGTCATCATGTCATGTTTTTCTATGCTTTTTATACAAGAAGTTGATGATTAGTTCTTAAGTATTGCATTCTTTTGTGCTTAAATGGTATATTTCTTTGATCTTGTGATTTTATAAATCTTGTAGAAAATAAGTGGAAAAAGAAGCAAAAAAAATTACAAATTAAGATCAAAAAAAGAAAAGAAGAATTTTGGGGCATACTTTGAAATTTAAGCACGCTTTGGAACCTCAGACCACGCTTTTAAAAGCGTGGCCCATGACCAAGGAACCGTGGCATTTAATGATGCCTCATGCATGCATTATTAAATAATTAAAGCATGCATGCATGAAAGTTTCATTACCAATGCCAATTGGCAAATCAAGTTACGGTTAATACATTACTAAGTAATATAATAAAGTAAATATAAACATGCATGCTTGAAACATTTGATTATTAATGCCAATGAATGAACTAAGGCGTTAAATGAATTAATTGGCATTACTAATTAATTAAATCAATGAAAGCATGCATGAAATTTACTTGGTAATGCCCAATTGGCCCAGCGTTCATTAATGCAAAGGAAAGCAAGGCCAAGCATAGCACTCACAAAATGGAGCAACTAAGGCTCGAAGGGGGAGCAAGGCACTACAAGACTAGTGCTTGAAAATTCCAATGGAGCGCTCAACAAATGCAACACTCATCAAGGCTAGCATTCAAATGAATGAGCGCTACGTTCAATAGTTTGAACGTTTTCGGGCCCTCATGCAAGGAAAGCCAAGCGCACAAGGGAAGCAAGGAACGCTACGTTCACAACTTCCAACTGACCGCTACAAGGAAACTCAAAAAAAGGGAAATAGCCAAGGCTCGAAGAGGGAAACCAGCACAGCATGAGAGCGCTACGTTGCATCTCTTCATTGAGCGCTATGGGCAAGGAGAATTGGCACGAGGGAGGCACACAAGGCAAGTGAGCGCAACGTTCACTAACTCAACGGAGCGCTCCACTGGAGCCTCACCAAGCAACCCTGACCCATGCCACTTGAACCAAGTCATCCGGATCCACTCTTCTTCAAATCCAAAGCAAGCAAAGCTCATTATCATCACTCAAAGGCACAAGAGATAGTTAGAATAGAAATTTCATTTAAATTGTAATTTGTTCTCAATTTCAATTTCATTTTTCATTTTGTAAAGCCTATATAAAGGCATCAATTCCATTTCATTAGGAAGGCTGGCTCTGCTAGAGAGCATTAGGAGTAGGTTAGAATAGAAAGCTTTCTTTGAAACACTTTTAATTTTCTGCACTCTTTACATTTCAAAAATCAGTTCATCTTTATGCAAATTTCCTTTCCTAAAATTTTGTTCTTCTGCACTTTCACAATTTAGTTTCCTTTGAGCTTGATTTACTCTTCTACATTCTGCAACTTACATTTGAAATTGTTGAGATCCAAATTTACTTTTCCTACAAATCTGCAATTCTGTTCTTCTGCAATTTCACTTTTCCATTCACACTGAGTTTGATTTACATTTCCTGCACAATTTAATTCTGCTGCAATTGCTCTAAGCTTTGATCTACTGCTTTTTTTACTTTCCAGCACCCATCTCCCTTTACATTTGATGCAATTTACATTCCTTGTTCTTTAAGCTTCTATTAAATCTACATTCTGCACTTTACATTTGATGCAATTTACCTTTCTTGCTCTTTAAGATTCAGTCACTTTACTTTCTGAAATTTAAATTCCTTATCATTTCCATTCTGTTGCTTCAATTTTCATTCAATTTACCAATGTTGGCTTGACTAAACTAATCACCCACTAAAGTTACTTGATCCATCAATCCCTGTGGGATCGACCTCACTCTTGTGAGTTTTTACTACTTGATGCGATCCGGTACACTTGCCGGTGAGTTTTGTGTGAAAATCTAATTTTCCACCCATCAAGTTTTTGGCGCCGTTTCCGGAGATTGATTTAGATCGACAATGATTAAGTGGGTGATAAACCCCGTTTTTAGGGTTTAACATGTATAGAATTTAAGGGTTTTATCAACGATCTTCCACACTTATTCATATAAAACTGCATCATTTTGTGTTCCTTTCCCAACTTTGCTTTATAGATGAAAATATGCTTATTTTGCATCAAAATTGATATATTGTAATCCTCCTCTATTACCATTCGATGCCTTGATCCGTTTGTTAAGTGGTTTCAGAAGTTATAGGACAAAAATGGCTGAGAGGAGTGAAGGAAACATGCATGAATGGAAGGAGCATGGAATAAAGCAAGTTTTGGAACTTGGGCATGTGCGCGCACGTGCACCATGCGCGTACGCACGGATGTTTACCCCCAGAGCCGGCTGGGTGGAGCCGAGATGAGAAGCTGACATGCTTATATGGCTAGGCCACAAGTCATTGGACGCGCGCGCGCACTATGCGCCTGCGCGCAGATTGCAGAGGACCCCAGGTGCGCGTACGCGTGCAGTGCGCGTACGCGTCGATGTGCGCACGTGATTTTTTTAAAGGAAAAATGTGACCAGCGATTTCAGGGGACCCCAGGCCTAGTTTTGGAGCAAAATTTTGGAGGGAAAAACTTAAGAAGACCAATGATTAGGAGTGTTAGGACAATTAGTGATAATTCTAGATATTTTAGGAGAGTTAGTTATATTTTGTTTTTAGAGAGAGAAACTGCAACTTCTCTCTAGGATTTCACTTCCTCCATTGCAATTCTCCTTTGATTCCTTGGTAAGATCCATTGCAAATTCACTTTTGTTTTGATACAAGTTGTAGATCCACTCTTCTTCTATTCTTGATTGATGCTCTTTTGATTCAATTTCTTAGATCTAGATTTGTTTGACTTTGTTACTTTAAATTTGGATTAATGAATTATGGAATTTCATTTAATTGCTTGATTATTGATGATTGTTTGGATTAGATAGCTTTAATTCAATTTTCTTCTTTCAATTACATTATGTCTTCTATGATTGCCTACCAATTATTTGTAATAATGACAACCCTAGCTATGGAGTAGATTTCCCTTACTTGGCTTAGGGGTTGAGTTATTGGAGACACTTGAATAGTGGATATCAATTGTAGATTATGAATTGAGAATTACTAATTGACTTGGAGTGCACTAAAGCTAGACTTCCCTAGGGTGAGACTAGGACTTGTGACTCAAGTTAGTTACTCTCATTTGACTTTCCTCCATTGTTAGGGTGTTAACTAAGTGAAGAAACAATCAATTCTTATCATAATTGAAGAAAACTATAATGATGGAACTTCCAATACTTACCCTTAGCCAAGGCCTTTATCTCAATTAATTGTTGTTTGCTTTTGTTAGCTTGAATTCTTGCACCAACTCTCAAAACCACAAAAGATTTCCTAATCAATGATGTGCATTCTAAAGCAATTCCTAGGGAGAACGACCCAGGATCAATACTCTCGGTCATAGATTTTAGAATTGTTTGATGCGATATTTGCGTGTTGGTTAGACTATACTCACGATTGGATTCATTGTTAATTTCTAACCGGCATGAGAATATTTCGGTTCATCAAAATGGCACCGTTGCCGGGGAATTGCTTATGTGTGCCATTCTATTGGTTAGTGTGAATATGTTAATATGTGGATACTTGCATTTCTCTCTTGAGTGTTTGTTTGTTTGATTGTTAGTTAGGATTAGTCTTTGCTTAGATACCAATTGATGTCATGAACTTCTTATCTCCTTCATTGTATGACGCGTTCACTACCAAATCCGAGTTTAGCACCATTTAATTTGGAAATTGAAAGAACTTTGCTTCATATTAGGCAAGCTCGGAGGCGGTTAGCCTTTGAGGAAGATGAAAAGGGTCTTACCAATTCACCAACCATATCACCGTCATCCAACGAAGGCACTAATTACTCTTCCGTTGATACTACTAATAGTTCTTCTTTTGATCTAGGTGTTAACGATATGGCCGCTCCAAGGAGAGTTACTCTCAAGGAAGTGGGTGCACCGGATTTTGTTCTCCAACCTCTCCACGTGCTTCATCCCAACTTGAATGCAAACTTTGAACTCAATACTGCTCTCATCAATCTTTTACCAAAGTTCCATGGACTTTCCGCACAAGATCCAATTAGACACCTTAAGGACTTTCATGGTGTATGCTCGACCACTAGGCGGGAAGGATCCGATGAAATGGCTATATGGTTGTTTGCCTTCCCTTTCTTTCTTGAGGGAAGAGCCAAGGACTGGTTTTATACCTTACCTAGTGATGTTGTGTCCGATTAGGACTTTCTTAGAAGAGAATTCCTTGATAAATTTATGCCCGTAGAAATGACGGACAAGCTAAGGAAGGAGATCTCATGTATTATACAAGGTGAAATGGAAACTTTGTATGACTATTGGGAGCGGTTTCGCAAACTTCTTGACTCATGTCCCAACCACATGATTGACACTCAAGTATTGCTTAGCTATGTGTGCCAAGGCATGAGAGAGCAAGATAAGAATCTATTGGATGCCTCAAGCAACGGTTCTTTGTCAAAGTATAGGATGGCGGAGGAGGCATGGCAACTCATTACCGACTTGGCCGAATCCACTCAACATGCTAGACGGAGAATCAACCGCCCAAAGGCCGTGAATGAAGTCTCTTCAAGTGGTGAGACCGCCACCCTTACCAAGATCTTGTGTGAAATGACAAGCCTTCTAAAGCAACTCCAAGTGAATCAACAATAACCTCCATCCCAACAACATCCACCGCCCCCTCAACACCAACAAAGCCAACAATTGGTCCCCCAAAAAGTGTGTGGTATTTGCTCATTGGTGCACAAAATTGTGATCTCTGGTAATGGCTCCAACAACTTGGTGCTCTAATCTCAATTCATAATTTGTCACAACTTCGATACAACTAACCAGCAAGTGCACTAGGTCGTCCAAGTAATAAACCTTACGTGAGTAAGGGTCGATCCCACGGAGATTGTTGGTATGAAGCAAGCTATGGTCACCTTGTAAATCTCAGTCAGGCGGATATAAAATAGTTATGGAGTTTTCGAAAATAAATAATAAACTAAGGATAGAAACACTTATGTAATTCATTAGTGAGAATTTCAGATAAGCGTGTAGAGATGCTCTCGTTCCTCTGAATCTCTGCTTTTCTAAAAACGATGTCAAAAAGTGTATAAATTATCCGCTCATCACAACATCAAACTTAAATTGTTGCTTGTCCCCTAGCAACTGAAAATCAAATAGGATAAAAAGAAGTGAATATACTATAAATTCCAAACTATCAATGAAACAGAGCTTCAATCATATGAACGGGACTTATAGCTTTTTGCCTCTTGAATAGTTTTGGCATCTCACTTTATCCATTGAAGTTTAGAATGATTGGCATCTATAGGAACTTCAAATTTCGAATAGTGTTATTGACTCTCCTAGTTCAGTATGATGATTCTTGAACACAGCTTCTTTATGAGTCTTGGCCGTGGCCCTAAGCACTTTGTTTTCCAGTATTACCACCGGATACATAAATGCCACAGACACATAATTGGGTGAACCTTTTCAGATTGTGACTCAGCTTTGCTAAAGTCCCCAATTAGAGGTGTCCAGGGTTCTTAAGCACACTCTTTTTTTTTTTTTGCTTTGGACCTTGACTTTAACCGCTCAGTCTCAAGTTATCACTTGACACCTTCACGCCACAAGCACATGGTTAGGGACAGCATGGTTTAGCCGCTTAGACCAGGATTTTATTCCTTTAGGCCCTCCTAACCACTGATGCTCAAAGCCTTGGGATCCTTTTTATTTGCCCTTGCCTTTTGGTTTTAAGGGTTATTGGCTTTTTGCTCTTGCCTCTTGGTTTTAAGAGCTTTTGGCTTTTTCTGCTTACTTTTTCTTTTTCTTTCTATTTTCTTTTTTTTTTTTGCCTATTTTTTTTTTCTCTTTTTTTTTCTGCAAGCTTTGTTCTTTGCTGCTTTTTCTTGCTTCAAGAATAATTTTTATGATTTTTCAGATTATCAAATAACATGTCTCCTTGTCATCATTCTTTCAAGAGCCAACATATTTAACATTCTTAAACAACAATTTCAAAAGACATATGCACTGTTCAAGCATACATTCAGAAAACAAGAAGCATTGTCACCACATCAATATAATTGGTGCACGAAATTGTGATGTCCAGGCTCGAACAATCCCCGGTAATGGCTCCAAAGCTTGGGGTTTGATCTTAATTCATAATTGTCACAACTTCGATACAACTAACCAGCAAGTGCACTGGGTCGTCCAAGTAATACCTTACGTGAGTAAGGGTCGAATCCCACGGAGATTGTTGGTATGAAGCAAGCTATGGTCACCTTGTAAATCTCAGTTAGGCGGATATAAAATAATCATGGAGTTTTCGAATATATAATAAAATAGAGATAGAGATACTTATGTAATTCATTGGTGAGAATTTCAGATAAGCGAATGGAGATGCTTTTCGTTCCTCTGAACCTCTGCTTTCCTGCTATCTTCATCCAGTCAGTCTTACTCCTTTCCATGGCTGGCTTGCCATGGGTGCCATGGGGGAGGACTTTTCGGCTATTTTGTAGAGTTCAAGGGAGATGACTTCATGAACTTCTACTTCCTCTCCAATCATGATGCTATGAATCATGATAGCCCGATCCACAGTAACTTCGGATCGGTTGCTAGTGGAGATGATGGAGTGTTGTATGAACTCTAACCATCCTCTAGCTATAGGCTTGAGGTCCAGTCTTCTTAGTTGAACCAGCTTGCCTTTGGAGTCAATCTTCCATTGAGCTCCTTCCACACATATGTCCATGAGGACTTGGTCCAACCTTTGACTAAAGTTGACCCTTCTAGTGTAAGGGCGTGCATCTCCTTGCATCATAGGCAAGTTAAACGCCAACCTCACATTTTCCGGACTAAAATCTAAGTATTTCCCCCGAACCATTGTAACATAATTCTTTGGATTCGGGTTCTTACTTTGATCATGGTTCCTAGTGATCCATGCAGAAAAACAAAAAGCTTATGCTTTTACCACACCAAACTTAGAATATTGCTCGCCCTCGAGCAAGAGAAGAAAGAATAATAGATGAAGAAGAAGAAGAAAATATGGAGGAGAGGGGGAGAGGTGTATTCGGCCAAGAAGAGAAGAGAGGGTTGTGTTATGTGAAAATGAGGAAGAATCGAGGGCTATATATAGGGAAGGGAGGTTAAGGTGATTGGTGAAGGGTTTTGGGGAAGAGTGTTTATTGGGAGGAGAGGGTGATTGAGAAGAGAGAAGAAGTGAGTGGAGGTAGGTGGGGATCCTGTGGGGTCCACAGATCCTGAGGTGATCCTGTGGGGTCCACAGATCCTGAGGTGTTCAAGGATTTACAACCTTACACCAAATTAGGCATGCAAAATGCCCTTACACACAACTCTGGGCGTTCAGCGCCAGATTGGTGCTTGTTCTGGGCGTTGAACGCCCATTTGTTGCCCATTTCTGGCGTTGAACGCCAGAACCATGCTTGTTTTGAGCGTTCAGCGCCAGCTCTCCTCCAGGGTGCATTTCTGGCATTCAAACGCCCAGATGCTGCCCATTTCTGGCGTTCAGCGCCAGAACCATGCTCTGTTCTGGCGTTGAACGCCCAAAAGATGCTCCTTACTGGCGTTTAAACGCCAGTGAGCTCCTCCTCCAAGGTGTGATTTTTCTTCTGCTGTTTTTGATT
Source organism: Arachis ipaensis (assembly GCF_000816755.2). NCBI lineage: Eukaryota > Viridiplantae > Streptophyta > Magnoliopsida > Fabales > Fabaceae > Arachis > Arachis ipaensis. Next base: position 96,531,029 of record NC_029785.2, on the reverse strand, counting down.
CCATTTTCAATTTTTCTATTTTTCTCGTGACTCCACATGATCATGAACCTATAAAGACATATAACTAATAAAAATATAATTAGATAAGAATTGGGTTGCCTCCCAACAAGCGCTTCTTTAATGTCAATAGCTTGACAGTGGGCTCTTATGGAGCATCACAGATGTTCAGAGCATTGTTGAGACTCCCCAACACCAAACTTAGAGTTTGGATATGGGAGTTCAACACCAAACTTAGAGTTTGGTTGTGGCCTCCCAACACCAAACTTAGAGTTTGACTGTGGGGGCTCTGGTTGACACTGTTTTGAGAGAAGCTTACTGTGCTTCCTCTCCATGGGTACAGAGAGAGATCTTTGAGTTTTAAACACAAGGTTGTCCTCATTTAATTGAAGGATCAATTCTCCTCTGTCCACATCAATCACAGCTCTTGCTGTGGCTAGGAAGGGTCTTCCAAGGATGATGAATTCATCCTCATCCTTCCCAGTATCTAGGACTATGAAATCAGCAGGGATGTAAAGGCCTTCAACCTTTACTAACACGTCCTCCACTTGTCCATAAGCCTGTTTTCTTGAATTGTCTGCCATCTCTAATGAGATTTTAGCAGCTTGTACCCCATAGATTCCCAGTTTCTCTATTACAGAGAGGGGCATGAGGTTTATCCCTGAACCAAGGTCACACAGAGCCTTAAAGATCATGGTGCCAATGGTACAAGGTATTAAGAACTTTCCAGGATCCTATTTCTTCTGAGGCAATGTCAGTTGATCCAGATCACTTAGTTCATTGGTGAACAAGGGAGGTTCATCTTCCCAAGTTTCAATGCCAAATAATTTGGCATTCAGCTTCATGATTGCACCAAGTTACTTGGTGACTTGCTCTTCAGTAACATCTTCATTCTCTTCAGAGCTCATGAATGGTGTAAGGAGGTTCAATGGAATCTCTGTGGTCTCTAGATGAGCCTCAGATTCCTTTGGTTCCTCAGAGGGAAGCTCCTTATTGATCACTGGACGTCCCAGGAGGTCTTCCTCCTTGGGATTCACGTCCTCTCCTTCCCTTACAGGTTCGGCCATGGTGATCAATTCAATGGCCTTGCACTCTCCTTTTGGATTTTCTTCTGTATTGCTTGGGAGAGTACTAGGAGGGATTTCGGTGATCCTTTTACTCAGATGGCCCACTTGTGCCTCCAAATTTCTAATGGAGGACCTTGTTTCATTCATGAAACTTACAGTGGCCTTAGATAGATCAGAGACTAAGTTTGCTAAATTAGAGGTATTTTGTTCAGAGTTCTCTGTCTGTTGCTGAGTTGATGATGGAAAAGGTTTACTATTGTTAAACCTATTTCTTCCACAATTATTAAAGCCTTGTTGAGGTTTTTGATCCTTCCATGAGAAATTTGGATGATTTCTCCATGATGAGTTATAGGTGTTTCCATAAGGTTCGCCCATATAATTTACCTCTGCTATTGCAGGGTTCTCAGGATCATAAGCTTCTTCTTCAGAAGATACCTCTTGAGTACTGTTGGATGCAGCTTGCATTCCATTCAGACTCTGAGAAATCATACGGACTTGCTGAGTCAATATTTTGTTCTGAGCCAATATGGCATTCAGAGTATCAATTTCAAGAACTCCCTTCTTCATAGGCGTCCCATTATTCACAGGATTCCTATCAGAAGTGTACATGAACTGGTTATTAGTAACCATGTCAATGAGTTCTTGAGCTTCTGCAGGTGTTTTCTTTAGGTGAATGGATCCAACTGCAGAAGTATCCAATGACATCTTTGATAGCTCAGATAAACCATCATAGAATATATCCAGGATGGTCCATTCTGAAAGCATGTCAGAAGGACACTTTTTGGTCAGTTGCTTGTATCTTTCCCAAGCTTCATAGAGGGATTCACCTTCTTTCTGTCTGAAGGTTTGAACATCCACTCTAAGCTTGCTCAGCTTTTGAGGAGGAAAAAACTTGGCTAAGAAAGCCGTGACCAGCTTGTCCCAAGAGTTCAGGCTATCTCTGGGTTGAGAATCCAACCACACTCTAGCTCTGTCTCTTACAGCAAAAGGGAAAAGCATGAGCCTGTAGACTTCAGGATCTACTCCATTAGTCTTAACAGTATCACAGATCTGCAAGAATTCAGTTAAGAACTCAAAGGGATCTTCAAATGAAAGTCCATGAAACTTGCAGTTCTGCTACATCAGAGAAACTAACTGAGGTTTCAGCTCAAAGTTGTTTGCTCCAATGACAGGAAT
>NC_029785.2:96518923-96519162 GCF_000816755.2 Arachis ipaensis | reverse complement strand
CAGAAGTGTACATGAACTGGTTATTAGCAACCATGTCAATGAGTTCTTGAGCTTCTGCAGGCGTTTTCTTTAGGTGAATGGATCCACCTGCAGAAGTATCCAATGACATCTTAGCTAATTCAGACAGACCATCATAGAATGGATGGTCCATGGTCCATTCTGAAAGCATGTCAGAAGGACACTTTTTGGTCAGTTGCTTGTATCTTTCCCAAGCTTCATAGAGGGATTCTTCTGTCTGA
>NC_029785.2:96513896-96518737 GCF_000816755.2 Arachis ipaensis | reverse complement strand
AGGATCTACTCCATTAGTCTTAACAGTATCACATATCTGCAAGAATTCAGTTAAGAACTGAAAAGGATCTTCAGATGGAAGTCCATGAAACTTGCAGTTCTGCTGTATCAGAGAAAATAGCTGAGATTTCAGCTCAAAGTTGTTTGCTCCAATGGCAGGAATGGAGATGCTTCTTCCATGTAAATTGGAATTAGGTGCAGTAAAGTCACCAAGCATTCTCCTTGCATTATTATTATTTTCGGCTGCCATCTCCTCTTCCTGTTCGAAAATTTCTGAAAGGTTCTCTCTGGATTGTTATAATTTAGCTTCTCTTAGTTTCCTCTTCAGAGTCCTTTCAGGTTCTGGATCTGCTTCAACAAGAATATTCTTGTCCTTGCTCCTGCTCATATGACAAAGAAGAGGGCACAGAAGAAATAATAATAATAATAGGGATCCTTTATACCACAGTATAGAAGTCCCTGTGTGAGTGGAAGAAAGGAAGGGGACAAAGAATGTAATGTAAGGAAAGAAACACAAGGGTGAGGAGAGCAGAGATGTGAGGTGAGGAGATGTTAGTAGATGAATAAATAAATAGAATAAGATGAGAGAGGGAAAATTTCGAAAATAATTTTTGAAAAAGAGTTAGTAATTTTCGAAAATAGTTTTTGAAAAAGGTTAGTAATTTTCAAAAATAAAAAATCAAAAATTAAAATAATTAGTTAATTAAAAAAATTTTTGAAAAAGAGGAGAGATATTTTCGAAAATTAGAGAGAGAGAGTTAGTTAGGTAGTTTTGAAAGAGATAAAAAACAAACAAAAAGTTAGTTAGTTAGTTGAAACAATTTTTGAGAAGATAAGGAGTTAGGAAGTTAGAAAAGATATTTTGAAATCAAGTTTTTGAAAAAGATAAGATAAGAAGATATTTTTGAAAAGATATGATTTAAATTAGTTTTTTAAAAAAGATTTGATTTTTAAAATCACAATTAATGACTTGATTCACAAGAAATCACAAGATATGATTCTAGAACTTAAAGTTTGAATCTTTCTTAACAAGTAAGTAACAAACTTAAAATTTTTGAATCCAAACATTAATTGATGATGATATTTTCGAAAATTATGAAATAAATATAAGAAAAAGATTTTTGAAAAATATTTTTAAAATTTTCGAAAATAACTAAGAAAAATGAAAAAGATTTGATTTTTGAAAAAGATTTTGAAAAAGATAGGATTTTTAAATTGAAAATTTGATTTGACTCATGAAAACAACTAGATTTTAAAAATTTTTGAAAAAGTCAATTCAAATTTTCAAATTTATGAGAGAAAAAAGGGAAAGATATTTTTTTATTTTTTTGAATTTTTATGATGATAGAGAAAAACATGAAAAAGACTCAATGCATGAAATTTTTGGATCAAAACAATGAATGCATGCAAGAATGCTATGAATGTCAAGATGAACATCAAGAACATATTTTTGAAAATTTTTATATGCAAAGAAAATATGCAAGACACCAAACTTAGAAATCTTTAATGCTTAGGCACTAAGAATGCAAAAATGCATATGAAAAACAAGAAAAGATGCAAAACACGAAAACATCAAGATCAAACAAGAAGATTTATCAAGAACAACTTGAAGATCATGAAGAACAATATGAATGCAATGCATGAATGTAATTTTCGAAAAATGCAAGATGAATATGTAATTGACACCAAACTTACAACTTGACTCAAGACTCAAACGAGAAACATGAAATATTTTTTATTTTTATGATTTTGTAATTTTTTTGGATTTTTCGAAAATTATTTGAAAAAGAAAAATAAGGGTTTCAAAAATTTTTAATATGAATTCCAGGAATCTTCAATTCTTAGTCTAAAGCTCCAATCTAAGGGTTAGACATGGCTTAATAGCCAGTCAAGCTTTAGCATAAATATGGGAGTAATTCATTCAATTTTAATCCAAAACCTCTGTCCAAAAGAATTTAGACATGGTTTTATAGCCAGCATGCTTCAACATGCTTCATGAAACTCTAGAATTCATTCTTAAAAATTCTGAAGAAAATTATATTTTTGAAAACATTTTTATTTTTAAATTTTTTTTCTTTTTTTTTTTCGAAAACAAAGGAGAAATTTTTGAAAGATTTTTGAAAAATTTTTGAAAACAAAACAAAAAGAAAGTTACCTAATCTGAGCAACAAGATGAACCGTCAGTTGTCCAAACTCGAACAATCCCCGGCAACGGCGCCAAAAACTTGGTGCCCGAAATTGTGATCTCTGGTAATGGCTCCAACAACTTGGTGCTCTAATCTCAATTCATAATTTGTCACAACTTCGATACAACTAACCAGCAAGTGCACTAGGTCGTCCAAGTAATAAACCTTACGTGAGTAAGGGTCGATCCCACGGAGATTGTTGGTATGAAGCAAGCTATGGTCACCTTGTAAATCTCAGTCAGGCGGATATAAAATAGTTATGGAGTTTTCGAAAATAAATAATAAACTAAGGATAGAAACACTTATGTAATTCATTGGTGAGAATTTCAGATAAGCGTGTAGAGATGCTCTCGTTCCTCTGAATCTCTGCTTTCTGGACAAGGTTTAGACTTTCCGGATTCTCATGAATGCCGCCATCAATCTAGCTTACACCACAAAGATTCTGATTAAGAGATCCAAGAGATACTCATTCAATCTAAGGTAGAACGGAAGTGGTTGTCAGGCACGCGTTCATAGGGAATGATGATGATTGTCACGTTCATCACATTCAGGTTGAAGTGCGAATGAATATCTTAGAAGCGGAATAAGTTGAATTGAATAGAAAACAGTAGTACTTTGCATTAATCTTTGAGGAACAATAGAGCTCCAAACCTTAATCTATGGAGTGTAGAAACTCTACTGTTAAAAATACATAAGTGAAAGGTCCAGGCATGGCCGAATGGCCAGCCCCCAAAACGAGATCACAGGATCAAAATACAATCCAGGATCCAAAGATATCTAATACAGTAGTAAAAAGTCCTATTTATAATAAACTAGCTACTAGGGTTTACAGAAGTAAGTAAATGATGCAAAAATCCACTTTCGGGGCCCACTTGGTGTGTGCTTGGGCTGAGCTTGAAGTCTACACGTGGAGAGGTCATTCTTGGAGTTGAACGCCAACTTTTGTGCCATTTTGGGCGTTGAACTCCACTTTGCAACTTGTTTCTGGCGCTGGATGCCAGAATTTGGCAGAGAGCTGACGTTGAACGCCAGTTTGCATCATCTAAACTTGGGTAAAGTATGGACTATTATATATTTCTGGAAAGCCCTGGATGTCTACTTTCCAACGCAATTAGAAGCGCACCATTTTGAGTTCTGTAGCTCGAAAAAATCCATTTTGAGTGCAGGGAGGTCAGAATCCAACAGCATCAGCAGTCCTTCTTCAACCACTGAATCTGATTTTTGCTCAAGTCCCCCAATTTCAGCCAGAAAATACCTGAAATCACAGAAAAACATACAAACTCATAGTAAAGTCCAGAAATGTGAATTTAACATAAAAACTAATGAAAACATCCCTAAAAGTAACTAGATTCTACTAAAAACATACTAAAAATAATGCCAAAAAGCGTATAAATTATCCGCTCATCACTCATGCTACTCCCAGTACACGGTTGAGTGTCCAAGTCTCCAAGAAGATAACACTCTAGCGGCTACCCACAACTTTTATGATCGCTCCTACTATGAACGTGCCAATCAAGGATAGCATTCACAAGGCAGCAATTACAACTAAGGGTACCCCCAACAAGGAGGCAACTATAGCCAAAGGAGTAACGACTCCAATCAAGGTTGGAGGGATGGCTACAACCAAGGTTGGCGGGACAATTATCATCATGGAGGTAGGGACAATGGAGGCAACCAAAGATGGAACAACAACACTCCATAAAACCGATATTCACAAAACCCTCCAAACCAACAACCAAACTAAGGAAGGAACTATCAAACCTACATACCCCCTCATAGACAACTACCTCAACCCAACCAACTCCAAGCACCACAAATCACATATCCTTCTACTTCTTCAAATCAAGATGACACACTCCGATCCATACTCCAAGGGCAAAAGGAACTCCAAAATACACTCAACTCAAGTCTTAATGGTCTTACTTCCACCCTCCAAGCTCTCATTGCTCGCATGGAGCCACCTTCTACCCCTACTCCTCAAGCCTCAACCTCTACCCAACCCATACCTTCTCAACCTCTACCCAACCCCAAGGGTGGCATTAATGCCATAACCTTGAGGTCCGGAACTCAATTGAAAGAAATGGACTCAAAGGCACCTAGCCCAATGATAGTTGCTTGGTGCACGAAACTGTGATGTCCAGGCTCGAACAATCCCCAGCAACGTGAGCAACTTGGTACGTGTAATCGTGATTACACTTTAATGATGTAAAATTCATGGCTCCTTCTTTCCCTGGCAATGGCGCCAAGAACATGGTGCCAATACCATGGTTCACAACTTCGATACAACTAACCAGCAAGTGCACTGGGTCGTCCAAGTAATACCTTATGTGAGTAAGGGTCGAATCCCACGGAGATTGTTGGTATGAATCAAGCTATGGTCACCTTGCAAATCTCAGTTAGGTAGATATAAATTGATAATGGTGTTTTCGAATAATAAATAATAGAATAGGGATAGAGGTACTTATGTAAATCATTGGTAGGAATTTCAGATAAGCGAATGGAGATGCTTTTCGTTCCTCTGAACCTCTGCTTTCCTGCTATCTTCATCCAATCAGTCTTACTCCTTTCCATGGCTGGCTTTATGCAAGGGCATCACCGTTGTCAGTGGCTACATCCCCTCCTCTCAGTGAATAATATGCTCACGCACCCTGTCACG
>NC_029785.2:96511463-96513228 GCF_000816755.2 Arachis ipaensis | reverse complement strand
CGGGGCCCACTTGGTGTGTGTTTGGGCTGAGCTTGAGTGTTGCACGTGCAGAGGCCATTTGTGGATTTGAACGCCAGCTTTTGTGCCAGTTTGGGCGTTCAACTCTGGTTTTGGCTCCTTTTCTGGCGCTGGACGCCAGATTTGGGCAGAGAGCTGGCGTTGAACGCCAGTTTACGTCATTTATTCTTGGCCAAAGTATGGACTATTATATATTTCTGGAAAGCCCTGGATGTCTACTTTCCAAAGAAATTGGAAGCGCGCCATTTCGAGTTATGTAGCTCCAGAAAATCCACTTTAAGTGCAGGGAGGTCAGAATCCAACAGCATCAGCAGTCCTTTTTCAACCTCTGAATCTGATTTCTGCTTAAGTCCCTCAATTTCAGCCAGAAAATACCTGAAATCACAGTAAAACATACAAACTCATAGTAAAGTCCAGAAATGTGAATTTAACATAAAAATTAATGAAAACATCCCTAAAAGTGACTAGATCCTACTAAAAACATACTAAAAACAATGCCAAAAAGTGTATAAATTATCCGCTCATCACAACACCAAACTTAAATTGTTGCTTGTCGCCAAGCAACTAAAAATCAAATAGGATAAAAAGAAGAGAATATACTATAAATTCCAAACTATCAATGAAACAGAGCTTCAATCATATGAGCGGGACTTATAGCTTTTTGCCTCTTGAATAGTTTTGGCATCTCACTTTATCCATTGAAGTTTAGAATGATTGGCATCTATAGGAACTTCAGATTTCGAATAGTGTTATTGACTCTCCTAGTTCAGTATGATGATTCTTGAACACAGCTTCTTTATGAGTCTTGGCCGTGGCCCTAAGCACTTTGTTTTCCAGTATTACCACCGGATACATAAATGCCACAGACACATAATTGGGTGAACCTTTTCAGATTGTGACTCAGCTTTGCTAAAGTCCCCAATTAGAGGTGTCCAGGGTTCTTAAGCACACTCTTTTTTTTGCTTTGGACCTTGACTTTAACCGCTCAGTCGCAAGTTTTCACTTGACACCTACACACCACAAGCACATGGTTAGGGACAGCTTGGTTTAGCCGCTTAGACCAGGATTTTATTCCTTTTAGGCTCTCCTATCCACTGATGCTCAAAGCCTTGGGATCCTTTTTATTGCCCTTGCCTTTTAGTTTTAAGGGTTATTGGCTTTTTGCTCTTGCCTCTTGGTTTTAAGAGCTTTTGGCTTTTTCTGCTTGCTTTTTCTTTCAATTTTTTTTTCCTATTTTTTTTTCTGCAAGCTTTGCTCTTTGCTACTTTTTCTTGCTTCAAGAATCATTTTTATGATTTTTCAGATTATCAAATAACATGTCTCCTAGTCATCATTCTTTCAAGAGCCAACATATTTAACATTCTTAAACAACAACTTCAAAAGACATATGCACTGTTCAAGCATTCATTCAGAAAACAAGCATTGTCACAACATCAATATAATTAAACTAAGTTCAAGGATAAATTCAAAACTCATGTACTTCTTGTTCTTTTGAATTAAAACATTTTTCATTTAAGAGAGGTGATGGATTCATAGGACATTTATAACTTTAAGACAAAGTTACTAACTACTAATGATCATGTAATGAAGACACAAACATAGATAAGCACATAACATAGAAAACGAAAAACAGAAGAAATAAGAACAAGGAATGAATCCACCTTAGTGATGGTGGCGTTTCCTTCTTGAGGAACCAATGATGTCCTTGAGCTCTTCAATGTCTCTTCCTTGTCTTTGTTGCTCCTCC
>NC_029785.2:96510055-96511328 GCF_000816755.2 Arachis ipaensis | reverse complement strand
GAGTCAATCTTCCATTGAGCTCCTTCCACACATATGTCCATGAGGACTTGGTCCAACCTTTGATTAAAGTTGACCCTTCTAGTGTAGGGGCGTGCATCTCCTTGCATCATGGGCAAGTTGAATGCCAACCTCACATTTTTTGGACTAAAATCTAAGTATTTCCCCCGAACCATGGTGAGATAATTCTTTGGGTTCGAGTTCTTACTTTGATCATGGTTCCTTGTGATCCATGCATTGGCATAGAACTCTTGAACCATTAGGATGCCGACTTGTTGGATGGGATTTGTTAGAACTTCCCAACCTCTTCTTTGAATTTCATGTCGGATCTCCGGATACTCATTTCTTTTGAGTTTGAAAGGGACCTCAGGGCTCACCTTCTTCTTGGCCACAACATCATAGAAGTGGTCTTGATGGGCTTTGGAGATAAAGCTTTCCATCTCCCATGACTCGGAGGTGGAAGCTTTTGTCTTCCCCTTCCCCTGATTCTCCGATTCTCCGGTCTTAGGTGCCATCAATGGTAATGGAAAAACAAAAAGCTTATGCTTTTACCACACCAAACTTAGAATTTTGCTCGCCCTCGAGCAAGAGAAGAAAGAATAGATGATGAAGAAGAAGAAATGGAGGAGAGGGAGAGTGGGAAGTGTTTCGGCCAAGAAGGGTGTAGAGGGGTGTGTTGTGTGAATTTGATGAAGAGTGGAGGGCTTTATATAGGGAAGGGAGGGGGGGAAAGGTTTCGGCCATATGGGAGGGTTTGGGTGGGAAATTGGTTTTGAATTTTGAAGGTAGGTGGGGTTTATGAGGTAGGTTTATGGGGAAGAGTGGATGGATGTGAGTGGTGAAGAGGTGATGGGGAAGAGAAATTGAGGTGATTGGTGAAGGGTTTTTGGGGAAGAGTGTTTATGGGGTTGTGTGAAAGAGAGTGGTGAGAAGAAGAGAGTGGAGGTAGGTGGGGATCCTGTGGGGTCCACAGATCCTGAGGTGTTCAAGGATTTACATCCCTGCACCCATTAGGCATGTAAAAATGCCTTTGCGCACAACTCTGGGCGTTCAGCGCCAGGTTGGTGGCCATTTTGGGCGTTCAACGCCCATTTGTGTGCCATTTCTGGCGTTGAACGCCAGATCCATGCCTGTTCTGGCGTTCAGCGCCCAGAAGCTGCCCATTTTGGGCGTTCAGCGCCAGAACCATGCTCTATTCTGGCGCTGAACGCCAGACTGATGCTCCTCCAGGGTGTGATTTTTCTTCTGCTGTTTTTGATTCTGTTTTCAATTTTTA
>NC_029785.2:96449393-96510017 GCF_000816755.2 Arachis ipaensis | reverse complement strand
ATGGTTTCAGAGGGAGATCCTTGAGTTTTAAACACAAGGGAGTCCTCATTCCATTGAAGGACTATTTCACCTCTGTCAACATCAATCACAGCTCTTGCTGTGGCCAGGAAAGGTCTTCCTAGGATGATGGATCCATCCTCTTCCTTTCCAGTATCCAGGACTATGAAATCAGCAGGGATGTAAAGGCCTTCAACCTTTACTAACACGTCCTCTACTTGTCCATAATCCTGTTTTCTTGAACTGTCTGCCATCTCTAATGAGATTTTAGCAGCTTGTACCCCATAGATTCCCAGTTTCTCTATTACAGAGAGGGGCATGAGGTTTATTCCTGAACCAAGGTCAAACAGAGCCTTAAAGATCATGGTGCCTATGGTACAGGGTATTATGAACTTTCTAGGATCCTGTCTCTTCTTAGGCAATGTCAGTTGATCCAGATCACTTAGTTCATTGATGAACAAGGGAGGTTCAACTTCCCAAGTATCAATGCCAAATAATTTGGCATTCAACTTCATGATTGCACCAAGAAACTTGGCAGTTTGCTCTTCAGTAACATCCTCATTCTCTTCAGAAGAGGAATACTCATCTGAGCTCATGAAGGGCATAAGGAGGTTCAATGGAATCTCTGTGGTCTATTCTTGGCCAAAGTATGGACTATTATATATTTCTGGAAAGCCCTGGATGTCTACTTTCCAAAGCAATTGGAAGCGCGCCATTTAAAGTTCTGTAGCTCCAGAAAATCCACTTTGAGTGCAGGGAGGTCAGAATCCAACAGCATCAGCAGTCCTTTTTCAACCTCTGAATCTGATTTCTGCTCAAGTCCCTCAATTTCAGCCAGAAAATACCTGAAATCACAGAAAAACATACAAACTCATAGTAAAGTCCAAAAATATGAATTTAACATAAAAACTAATAAAAACATCCCTAAAAGTGACTAGATCCTACTAAAAACATACTAAAAATAATGCCAAAAAGTGTATAAATTATCCGCTCATCATTGCTCAAGAGGAAGATGGAGTTGAGATTGAAGAAATTGAAGAGGAGGAGGAATCACATGTGATAGTTGAAGATGAAAACCCTCAACCAAGGAGTCAAGTCCCTAGAAAAGAGCAAGTCTTAGAGGAAGTGGCTCAACCAATCCCATTTCCTACATTGGCAAGTGGTGCACGAAATCGTGATCGTTCATTCCTTGGTAACGGCGTTAAAGACTTAATACGCACGTTCATAATCTTAGTTGTTTGTCACAACCTCGCACAACTAACCAGCAAGTGCACTGGGTCGTTCAAGTAATAAACCTTATGTGAGTAAGGGTCGATCCCATGGAGATTGTCGGCTTAAAGCAAGTTATGGTCACCTTGTAAATCTCAGTCAGGCAGATTCAAATGGTTATAGAGTTTTAATAATTAAAAGATAAATAAAACGTAAAATAAAGATAGAGATACTTATGTAATTCATTGGTGAGAATTTCAGATAAGCGTATGGAGATGCTTAGTTCCTTCTGAATCTCTGATTTCCTACTGCTTTCATCCAATCCTTCCTACTCCTTTCCATAGCAAGCTGTATATTGGGCATCACCGTTGTCAATGGCTATATCCCGTCCTCTCAGTAAAAATGGTCCAAATGCGCTGTCACCGCATGGCTAATCATCTGTCGGTTCTCGATCATGCTGGAATAGGATCCAGTGATCCTTTTGTGTCTGTCACTATGCCCAGCACTCGCGAGTTTGAAGCTCGTCACAGCCATCCCTTCCCAGATCCTACTCGGAATAGCACAGACAAGGGTTAGACTTTCTGGATCTCAAGAATGGCCACCAATAATTCTAGCCTATACCACGAAGACTCTGATCTCACGATCAGGAGGCTAAGAGATATGCATTCAAGCTTACTTTCATGTAGAACGAAAGTGTTTGTCAGGCACGCATTCATAAGTGAGAATGGTGATGAGCGTCACATAATCATCACATTCATCATGTTCTTGTGTGCGAATGAATATCTTAGAGAAGAAATAGGCTTGAGTTGAATAGAAAAACAATAGTACTTTGCATTAATTTCATGAGGAACAGCAGAGCTCCATACCTTAATTTATGGTGTGTAGAAACTCAACCGTTGAAAATACATAAGAGCAAGGTCCAGGCATGGCCGAATGGCCAGCCCCCTAAACGTGTACAAAATGATCTAAAGATTAACAAAATATCACCAGATGATCCAAAGATGATAGTAAAAAGTTCCATTTATACTAAACTAGTTACTAGGGTTACAGAAATAAGTAAATGATGCAGAAATCCACTCCCGGGCCCACTTGGTGTGTGCTTGGGCTGAGCATTGAAGCTTTCACGTGTAGAGGTCTTTCTTGGAGTTAAACGCCAGTTCGTAACTTGTTTCTGGCGTTTAACTCTGCTTTGCAACCTGTTTCTGGCATTTAACTCCAGAATAGGGCACAGAGCTGGCGTTGAATGCAAGTTTTCGTCATCTAAACTCGGGAAAAGTATGGACTATTATATATTGCTAGAAATCCCTGGATGTCTACTTTCCAACGCAATTGAGAGCGTGCCATTTGGACTCCTATAGCTCCAGAAAATCCACTTTGAGTGCAGGGAGGTCAGAATCCAATAGCATCTGCAGTCCTTCTTCAGCCTCTTGATGACAAGTCATCCTAGCATATTTTAGCTAGTCTTTTTCTTCAGTTTTCATTAATATTATGCACTTTCTTGAGCTACAAGCAAGCTAATTGAGTAGATTTTCATGTTTCCCTTGATTGAATCTTTCAATCCCTGTGGGATCGACCTCACTCCCGTGAGTTTTTATTACTTGATACGACCCGGTACACTTGCCGGTTAGTTTGTGGTGTTTTGTGAGAAATTCGTTTCTCATCAAAATAACGGTGCACTTGCCGGTTAGATTTGGGTGTTTTGGAGAAATTCGTTTTTCTGCGAAAATATCCCATCAAGTTTTTGGCGCCGTTGCCGGGGATTGATTAGATTGACAATGATTAAGTGAGGTGGCAATTTAGATCAAGCACTTTTTCTTTAATTTTTAACTGACACACTAACTGTTTGAATTTTTGCCTGAGCTAATTGAAACCTCACTTTAGCAATAGAGTGAAGTTTTCTTGGTTTATCTTGCTGAATATGATTCTCATAGCTTGATAAATAAACGAGAGAAGTGATTTTCGTTCATTAATCTCTCAAGTTTACCAACTGTTTGACACATGGTGTCAACTAATCCTCTGACTACATTCTGGCATGAGAATATCCAATTTTCATTTGGATTGTTTGTGATTATGCAGGTCATGGAGGAAAGGAATCCTACAGCAAGAGGAGAAAAACTGAGGCATTATGATTTCCAGCCTCCATAATCAAAGAGCAAGATGTCAAGCTAGTGACAATAAAAGAGCGCTTGTTGGGAGGCAACCCAACCTGAGGTAGTTCTCTTTTCATATCTATTTCAATAAAAAAGTTAATTAGTTCTATCTACAATGCAAGAAGCTAAGTTTGGTGTTACACACCAAAACAATCTAAAGGAGAATGCAGGATTCTAAGTTTGGTGTTTCACCAAAAATCCCATTATAAAACACATTCTCACTCTCTGCATAATGCTGGCTTCAAGCATGTTGGATGAACTAGTTAACTATTCTGCTGTTTCCTAGTTTTCAGTTTTATTGCTTTTGAAAAAGAAGAAGAAAAGAAAAAAAAAGTTATTACACATGGTTAATTTGATGCATGAAACCCATTGGCAAGGTACTAAGTTTGGTGTTCCCACACCAAAGTAAGTACAAAGGCCCACAAATAAATCATTAAAATTAACCATAGTTTCCAAGTGCTTGGGGAACAAGCAACTTTCAATATCATTGCAGAGGTCCATACAAGCTGTTGGAAGGATTAAGCATCATCAACCAAAGAAAAAAAAGATGAACCTAAAGGCCAGCAATGATGATGATGAGAAGAAGGAAAGCAATTGAACTCCAACAGGTTGTATTGTTAAGTGATTGTTCTACACCAAATATTGCTATGATTGAAAGTTGGATTGTATCCTGATCTGCCCTACCTATCTACATAGCATAGTTTTTTTTTATTACCCCTGCATCTCTGCATAGCATAGTCTTTCTTTATAATTCAATAAGCAAGATGCTTGGTCATTCACAACATTCTTATCTTCAAAACTTGTTTGCACTCAATTTTCAAGAAATGCATCACATGAAAGTTCTTTGAAAAGAAGGATTGATGAACTAAACAATTTTGAGGCAAGCAAAAGATTAGGAGAAGTGGTGGTTCTAGTTGTATGATCATGTATTGAGGTTGCATGCTTGTGAAAACTTGCATGGGAGCTCATAGGCGGGACATGAAGTTCAAAGAAGTATTGTGGAGATTCTCAAAAATTTATTGATCCATGAAGCAGCAAACAAAACAAAAGAAAGAAAAGAAAATACAAAAACAAAAAGAATATGGTCCAAGGCTCTGAGCATCAATTACTAGGCAGAAAAAGAAAAGAAAGAAACAAAAACTCAAAGAGTTGGTAGCCTAGTAAAATGCTTGTGGTTGAGTTGTGTCAAAGAAAGAGGCTTGAGCAAGTAAATCCTTAGGGGTGCTTTAACACCTAATACCTTAAAACCAACTGGTTTAGGAGTATTGATTGAAAGCTTATCTAAAGAGCCGCTTTGAGACATGATACTTAGAGTCGAGGCCAAAGCACAGAAACTATAAGCTGCTTCAAGGTGATTACATATAAAGAGATCTCCATGATACCATTTGGATGAAAATCCTAAGACCTACGACTCCCAATATATAAGGACTAGTGAGCACTGAAGCCCTTGCATGAGCATGTAATTGAGAGTTCACCCCACTGATACTTGATCACTTCACTCACTGTACTTTACAAACAACCACTAAACTAAAATTGCTCAATCCTTCAATCCCTGTGGGATCGACCTCACTCCCGTGAGTTTTTATTACTTGATACGACCCGGTACACTTGCCGGTTAGTTTGTGGTGTTTTGTGAGAAATTCGTTTCTCATCAAAATAACTCATCACCTCTGAATCTGATTTTTGCTCAAGTCCCTCAATTTCAGCCAGAATTTACCTGAAATCACAGAAAAACACACAAACTCATAGTAAAGTCCAGAAATGTGATTTTTAATTAAAAACTAATAAAAAGATACTAAAACCTAATCAAATCATACTAAAAACTATGTAAAAACAACGCCAAAAAGCGTATAAATTATCCGCTCATCACAACACCAAACTTAAATTGTTGCTTGTCCCCAAGCAACTGAAAATCAATTAGGATAAAAAGAAGAGAATATACTATAAATTCAAAAATATCAATGAAACTTAGCTCCAATCAGGTGAGCGGGACTAGTAGCTTTTTGCCTCTGAACAGTTTTGGCATCTCACTTTATCCCTTGAAATTCAGAATGATTGGCATCTATAGGAACTTAGAATTCAGATAGTGTTATTGATTCTCCTAGTTCAGTATGTTGATTCTTGAACACAGCTACTTTATTAGTCTTGGCCGTGGCCCTAAGCACTTTGTTTTCCAGTATTACCACCGAATACATAAATGCCACAGACACATAACTGGGTGAACCTTTTCAGATTGTGACTCAGCTTTGCTAGAGTCCTCAATTAGAGGTGTCCAGGGTTCTTAAGCACACTCTTCTTTTTGCTTTGGACCTCGACTTTAACCGCTCAGTCTCAAGTTTTTACTTGACACCTTCACACCACAAGCACATGGTTAGGGATAGCTTGGTTTAGCCACTTAGGCTAGGATTTTATTCCTTTAGGCCCTCCTATCCATTAATGCTCAAAGCCTTTGATCCTTTTTACCCTTGCCTTTTGGTTTTAAGGGCTATTGGTTTTTTGCTCTTGCCTTTTGGTTTAAAGAGCTTTTGGCTTTTTTTGCTTGCTTTTTCTTTTTCTTTCTCTTTTTTTTCTTTTTTTTCGCCATTTTTCTTTTTTTTTTTCACAAGCTTTTGTATTCACTGCTTTTTCTTGCTTCAAGAATCAATTTTATGATTTTTCAGATTATCAATGACATTTCTCCTTTTCATCATTCTTTCAAGAGCCAACATATTTAACATTCATAAACAACAATATCAAAAGACATATGCACTGTTCAAGCATTCATTCAGAAAACAAAAAGTATTGTCACCACATCAAAATAATTAAACTAATTTCAAGGATGAATTTGAAATTTATGTACTTCTTGTTCTTTTGTAATTAAATCATTTTTCATTTAAGAAAGGTGATGGATTCATAGGACATTCATAGCTTTAAGACATAGACACTTAAATACTAATGATCATGTAATAAGACACAAACATAAATAAACATAGAGCATAGTAAACAAAAAACAGGAATATAAGAGTAATGAGATTAAGGAACGGGTCCACCTTAGTGAGGGTGAAGTCTTCCTCTTCTTGAAGAACCAATGGTGCTCTTGAGCTCCTCTATGTCTCTTCCTTGCCGTTGTTGCTTCATCCCTAGTGATTTTGGTGCTCCTATCCTTAGTTGCTCCCAATAGTTGTGTGGAGGAAAATGTTTCCCTTGAGGCATCTCAGGGATTTCTTGGTGAGGGAATTCCTCATGCTCTTGTTGAGGTCCATGAGTGGGCTCTCTTATTGTGCAGTCAAATGCTCTACTACTGAGCTATGGACCCTTGAGATGAATCTCTCCATCTCCCATGACTCAGAGGTGGAAGCTTTTGTCTTTCCTTTCCTCTTTCTAGAGGTTTCTCCGGCCTTAGATGCCATAAATGGTTATGGAAAAATAAAAAAGCAATGCTTTTACCACACCAAACTTAAAAGGTTTGCTCGTCCTCGAGCAAAAGAAGAGAAGAGGGAGTAGAAGAAGAAGAAAATAGATGAGATGGAGAGGTGGGAGTGGTTCGGCCAAAGGGGGTTTTAGGTGGTTATGATGTGTGAAAAGGAAGGAGTGATGGTTTGAATTTGAGTGGGTGGGTGTAGGTGGGTTGTATGATGGTTTTGGAGGAGTAATGGAGGTAATTGGTGGAGGTTATTTTGGGGAAGAGTGTTATGGAAAGGTGTGAGGAGGAGAGAAGAAGAGGTGGGATAGGTGGGGATCCTGTGGGGTCCACAGATCCTGTGGGGTCAAGGACTTAGCATCCCTGCTCCAATTAGGCGTGCAAAACGCCCTTAGAATGCATGTCTGGCATTAAACGCTAGCTTGCTGCTTGTTTCTGGCATTTAACGCCAATTCTATGCTCTGTTCTGGCGTTAAACGCCAGTCTGGTGCTTGTTTCTGGTGTTTAACGCCAGCTTGATGCTTCTTTCTGGCGTTAAACGCCAGTTTGATGCTTCTTATTGGCGTTTAAACGCCAGTAAGCTCTTCCTCTAGGGTGAGCTATTTTAAATGCTGTTTTTCATTCTATTTTTGATTTTTCAGTTATTTTTGTGACTTCACATGATCATCAACCTAAAGAAAACATAGAATAGCAATAAAAATAAAATAGATATAATTAAATAACAATGGGTTGCCTCCCAACAAGCGCTTCTTTAATGTCAATAGCTTGACAGTGAGCTCTCATGGAGCCTCACAGATGTTCAGAGCATTGTTGGAACCTCCCAACACCAAACTTACAGTTTGAATGTGGGGTTCAACACCAAACTTAGAGTTTGGTTGTGGCCTCCCAACACCTAACTTAGAGTTTGACTGTGGGGGCTTTGGTTGACTCTGCAGTGAGAGAAGCTTTTCATGCTTCCTCTCCATGGTTACAGAAGGAGATCCTTGAGTTTTGAACACAAGGTTGTCCTCATTCAGTTAAAGGACTAATTCTCCTCTGTCCACATCAATCACAGCTTTTGCTGTGGCTAGGAAGGGTCTTCCAAGGATGATGGATTCATCCTTATCCTTCCCAGTGTCTAGGATTATGAAATCAGTAGGGATGTAAAGGCCTTCAACCTTTACTAACACGTCCTCTACTAGTCCATAAGCCTGTATTCTTGAGTTGTCTGCCATCTCTAATGAGATTCTGGCAGCTTGCACCTCAAAGATCCCAAGTTTCTCCATTACAAAGAGTTGCATAAGGTTGATGCCTAACCCCAGGTCACACAGAGCCTTCTCAAAGGTCATGGTGCCTATGTTATAGGGAATTAGGAATTTACCAGGATCCTATTTCTTTTGAGGTAATTTCTACCTATCCAATGCGTTTAGTTCATTAGTGAGAAAGGGAGGTTCATCTTCCCAAGTCTCATTACCAAATAATTTGACATTCAGCTTCATGATTGTAACAAGGTACTTAGCAACTTGCTCTTCAGTAATGTCTTCATCCTCTTCAGAGGAAGAATACTCATCAGAGCTCATGAATGGCAGAAGCAAATTGAATGGAATCTCTATGGTCTCTATATGAGCCTCAGATTCCTTCAGGTCCTCATTGAGGAATCCCTTAGTGTTCAGAGGACGTCCCATGAGGTCTTCCTCATTGGGATTTACGTCCTCCTCCTCCTCTCTGGGTTCGGCCACACCAAGTAAGATTATGGCCTTGCACACTCTTTTTGGATTTTCTTCTATATTGCTTGGGAGAGTATTAGGAGGAGTTTCAGTGATTCTTTTACTCAGCTGGCCCACTTGTGCCTCCAAATTTTTTATGGAGGACCTTGTTTCATTCATGAAACTTAGAGTGGCCTTAGATAAATCAGAGACTATATTTGCTAAGCTAGATGGATTCTATCTAGCTCTGTCTCTTACAGCAAATGGGAAAAGCATAAGCCTGTAGACCTCGGGATCAACCCCATTGGTCTTAACAGTATCATAGATCTTCAAAAATTCAGTTAAGAACTGAAAAGGATCTTCTGATGGAAGTCCATGAAACTTGCAATTTTGTTGCATCAGAGAAACTAATTGAGGCTTTAGCTCAAAATTGTTTTCTCCAATCGCAGGGATTGAGATGCTTCTTCCATGCAAGTTGGAATTTGGTGCAGTAAAGTCACCAAGCATCTTCTTTGCATCTCCACCATTGTTATTATTTTCGGCCATGTCTCCTTCTTTTTCGAAAATTTCTGTCAGATTTTCTCCAGAGAGTTGTGCTTTAGCTTCCCTTAGCTTCCTCTTCAAAGTCCTTTCAGGTTCAGGATCAGCTTCAACAAGAATGTTATTATCCTTGTTCCTGCTCATATGAAAAAAAAGAGAACAGAAAAGAAGAGGAATCCTCTATGTCACAGTATAGAGATTCCTTTATGTGAGTAGAAGAAGAAAAAAATAGAAGAAGAGAAATTCGAACACCAAGAGGAAGAGAGGGTTCGAATTTTGAGATGAAGAGAAGTGTTAGTAAATAAATAAATAATTAGAAGGAGATGAGAGAGGGAAGAATTCGAAAATTAAATAAAATAAAATAAAAATATTTTTGTTTTTCAATTTAAAATTAGTTAGAATTCGAAAATTTTAAAAAGAAAAATGAAATTAAATTAAATTAAAATTTAAAACAATTAGTTAATTAAAAAGGAATTTTGAAAAAGAGGAAGGTGATTTTCGAAAATTAGAGAGAGATAATTAGTTAGGTGGTTTTGAAAAAGATAAGAATTTTAAAACAAACAAAAAGTCAATTAGTTAGTTGAAAAAGATTTGAAAATCAATTTTGAAAGGATAGAAAGTTAGAGAAGGTTTTAAAATTGATTTTGAAAAAGATGTGATTGAAATTTATTTTGAAAAAGATTTGAAAAAGAAATTTAAAAAGATTTGATTTTGAAAAATTAAAGTTGATTACTTGACTAACAAGAAACAAAAAGATATGATTTTAAATTTTAAAGATTGAACCTTTCTTACAAGGCAAGTCACAAACTTAAAATTTTTGAATTAATCACATTAATTGTTAGTAAAGATTTTGAAATTTTCGAAAATTATGAAAGAAAAATGAAAAAGATTTGATTTTTGAAAAAGATTTGAAAAAGATAAGGTTTTTAAATTGAAAATTTGACTTGACTCATAAGAAATAATTAAATTTTAAAAAGTTTTGAAAAAGTCAACTCAAATTTTCGAAAATTTATAAGTGAATAAGAAAAAGATATTTTTTTTATTTTTGAATTTTAATGATGAGAGAGAAAAACATCAAAAAGACTCAATGCATGAAACTTTTGGATCAAAACAAATGATGCATGCAAGAACACTATGAATGTCAAGATAAACACCAAGAACACTTTGAAGATCATGATGAACATCAAGAACTTATTTTTGAAAAATTTTCAAGAAAAGAAGAACATGCAAGACACCAAACTTAGAAATTTTCAAACTTTAGACACTAACAATTTGAAAATGCACATGAAAAACAAGAAAAGACACCAACAAGAAAAAATTAAAGATCAAACAAAGAAATTCATAAAGAACAACTTGAAGATCATGAAGAACACATGCATTAATTTTCGAAAAATGCAAGAAGGTTTGAAAAAATATGCAATTGACACCAAACTTATAATTTGACACAAGACTCAAACAAGAAACACAAAATCATTTTTGGTTTTATGATTTTATTAAAAATTTTTTGGTATTTTTCGAAAATTAATTTGGAAAAAGAAAAATAAGGATTTCAATATTTTTAATAAGAATTCCAGGAATCATGCAATGTTAGTCTAAAGCTTCGGTCCAGGAATTAGACATGGCTTACTAGCCAGTCAAGCTTTCAGTGAAAGCTCCGGTCCAAAACACTAGACATGGCCAATGGCCAGCCAAGCTTTAAGATACAAATCAGGCATACAATAGCTGAATTGATGAGAATCAAAAAGCTCTTGTGATGATGAGTTGAAACCTCTATCTAGAAGATTATACATGGCTTCACAGCCAACAGATCATCATGAAACTCTAGAATTCATTCTTAAAAATTCTGAAGCCATAGAATAATTTATTTTTAAAAATTTTTTGAAAATTTTTCGAAAATAAAAAGAATAAAAACAAAAACTTAAAATTAAAATAAAATTACCTAATCTGAGCAACAAGCTGAACCGTCAGTTGTCCAAACTCGAACAATCCCCGGCAAAGGCGCCAAAAACTTGGTGCACGAAATCGTGATCGTTCATTCCTTGGTAACGGCGTTAAAGACTTAATACGCACGTTCATAATCTTAGTTCTTTGTCACAACCTCGCACAACTAACCAGCAAGTGCACTGGGTTGTCCAAGTAATAAACCTTACGTGAGTAAGGGTCGATCCCACGGAGATTGTCGGCTTGAAGCAAGCTATGGTCACCTTGTAAATCTCAGTTAGGCAGATTCAAATGGTTATAGAGTTTTAATAATTAAAAGATAAATAAAACGTAAAATAAAGATAGAGATACTTATGTAATTCATTGATGAGAATTTCAGATAAGCGTATGGAGATGCTTAGTTCCTTCTGAATCTCTGCTTTCCTACTGCTTTCATCCAATCCTTCCTACTCCTTTCCATGGCAAGCTGTATATTGGGCATCACCGTTGTCAATGGCTATATCCCGTCCTCTAAGTGAAAATGGTCCAAATACGCTGTCCCTGCACGGCTAATCATCTGTTGGTTCTCGATCATGCTGAAATAGGATCCAGTGATCCTTTTGCGTCTGTCACTACGCCCAGCACTCATGAGTTTGAAGCTCGTCACAGCCATCCCTTCCCAGATCCTACTCGGAATACCACAAACAAGGTTTAGACTTTCCGGATCTCAAGAATGGCCGCCAATAATTCTAGCCTATACCACGAAGACTCTGATCTCACGATCAGGAGGCTAAGAGATATGCATTCAAGCTTGCTTTCATGTAGAATGGAAGTGTTTGTCAGGCACGCGTTCATAAGTGAGAATGGTGATGAGCATCACATAATCATCACATTCATCATGTTCTTGTGTGCGAATGAATATCTTAGAGAAGAAATAGGCTTGAGTTGAATAGAAAAATAATAGTACTTTGCATTAATTTCATGAGGAATAGTAGAGCTCCACACCTTAATCTATGGTGTGTAAAAACTCTACCGTTGAAAATACATAAGAGCAAGGTCCAGGCATGGCCGAATGGCCAGCCCCCTAAACGTGTACAAAATGATCTAAAGATTAACAAAAGATCCCTAGATGATCCAAAGATGATAGTAAAAAGTTCTATTTATACTAAACTAGTTACTAGGGTTACAGAAATAAGTAAATGATGCAGAAATCCAATCCCGGGCCCACTTGGTGTGTGCTTGGACTGAGCATTGAAGCTTTCACGTGTAGAGGTCTTCCTTGGAGTTAAACGCCAGTTTGTAACTTGTTTCTGGTGTTTAACTCTACTTTGCAACCTGTTTCTGACGTTTAACTCCAGAATAGGGCAGAGAGCTGGCATTGAACACGCCAGTTTGCGTTATCTAAACTCGGGGAAAGTATGGATTATTATATATTTCTGGAAAGTCCTGGATGTCTACTTTCCAACGCAATTGAGAGCGCACCATTTGGACTCCTGTAGCTCCAGAAAATCCACTTTGAGTGCAGGGAGGTCAGAATCCAACAGCATCTGCAGTCCTTCTTCAGCCTCTGAATATGATTTTTGCTCAAGTCCCTCAATTTCAGCCAGAAATTACCTAAAATCACAGAAAAACACATAAACTCATAGTAAAGTCCAGAAATGTGATTTTTAATTAAAAACTAATAAAAAGATACTAAAAACTAATCAAATCATACTAAAAACTATGTAAAAACAATGCCAAAAAGCGTATAAATTATCCGCTCATCAGCAAGAAAGGCTAAGAAGCATGTAGAACTTGACCCAAAAATGGTAGAGGTGTTCAAGAAAGTGGAGGTAACTATCCCCCTCTTTGATGCTATATATCAAGTGCCTAAATATGCGAAATTTCTTAAGGACTTGTGTATGAACAAAGATAGAATTCATGAGTTAGAAACCATTCCATTGGGGATTCTATTTTGGCTTTGATGGGAGCCATTCCGGAAAAGTGTGTTGATCCGGGCCCTTATTTAGTCTCTTGTGTCATTGATGGAGTCCCATTCATTGATTGTATGTGTGACCTTGGTGCATGCGTTAGCATTATGCCTCTTTCTGTTTATCATCTATTGAAGCTCCCACCGTTGAAGCGGTCGGCGGCTAGGTTTTTCTTGGCGGACAAGAGCATAATAACCGTGACGGGTATTGCGGACGATGTGTTGGTCAACATCAAGGGTTTGATATTTCCAATTGATTTGCATATCATTGAGATGCCACCAAGTGAATCCGACAGGGCATCATCTATCCTACTTGGGAGGCCATTTTTGAGGACCTCTAGATTCAAGTTGGATGCCCATTCGGAAACCTACTCATTTGAGATAGATGGGAGAGTTGTAAGTTTTAGCCTAGAAGAGGCAATGAGGCACCCACCGGAGAACCATTCCATATTCCGGTGTGACTTAATTGACAACATTATGGCTGAAGTGCATTATGCAAAGCTAGAAGAGAAACATATGATTGAAGAAGACAGTGAAGATCCAAGTGAAGAAGTTCAAGTGACAAGCCAAGAGAAAAATCTAGAATTAAAGCCATTGCCACCCCACCTAAAGTATTCATACCTTGATGAAGCCCACAAGTTCCCGGTGATCATAGCAAGGGAACTAAATCCTCAACAAGAAGAGAAGTTGTTATGTGTTTTAAGGAAGAACAAAAGGGCAATAGGGTGGAGCTTGGCAGATAGTGGGGATAAGTCCCCAAGTGTGTGAGCACCGGATCTTTTTAAAGGAAGAAGCTAGACCCGTAAGACAACCTCAAAGATGATTGAATCCTACCATTTTGGAGGTTGTCAAGAAGGAGGTAACACGGTTACTCGTGGCGGATATCATCTACCCCATTTCGGATAGTGAATGGGTGAGTCCCGTTCAAGTTGTGCCAAAGAAGTCCGGAGTAACCACAATCAAGAATGAAAGCGGGGAGCTTATAGCAACACGGGTGCAAAACTCTTGGCGAGTATGCATAGACTACCGAAGGTTGAACTCGGCCACTAGAAAATATCATTTTCCACTTCCGTTTATCGATCAAATGCTCGATCGATTATCCGGTAAATCCGATTATTGCTTTCTAGATGGCTATTCGTGGTACTTCCAAATACACATTGCTCTAGAGGACTAAGAGAAAATAACATTTACTTGCCCTTTTGGAACTTATGCCTACAAGCGTATGCCATTCGGCTTATGCAATGCACCGGCGACTTTCCAAAGGTGCATGATGAACATATTTATGGATTTTCTAGAGCAATGCATGGAGGTATTCATGGATGACTTCACGGTATATGGTGATTCTTTTGATCATTGCTTGGATAACCTTGAAAAGGTTTTGGAAAGATGTACTGAAACTAACCTTGTCTTGAATTTTGAGAAGTGCCATTTCATGGTTAGGCAAGGGATTGTTTTAGGACATATTGTTTCCAAAAATGGTATTTCCATAGATCCAACAAAGATTAATGTTATATCTAGCTTGCCTTATCCCTCTTCCGAGAGGGAAGTCCGTTCTTTCCTTGGACATGCAGGATTTTATCGAAGATTGATAAGGGACTTTAGTAAGGTAGCATTGCCTCTATCAAGATTGCTGCAAAAGGACATTGAGTTTGATCTAAGCAAGGAATGCATGGAGGCTTTTGATAAGCTCAAAGTAGCATTGACCCAAGCTCCCATCGTGCGAGGGCCGGATTGGAGTCGGCCATTCGAAATAATGTGTGATGCTTTAAATTTTGCCGTGGGAGCCGCATTAGCACAACACGAGGGTAAGATTCCATATGTCATAGCCTATGCATAAAAAACACTAGATGGAGTCCAATCCAACTACACTACCACCGAAAAAGAACTTTTGGCCATAGTTCTTGCCTTAGACAAGTTCCGAGCATATCTACTTGGTTCGAAGGTGGTGGTGTACTCAAATCATGCGGAGTTAAAGTATTTGTTGGCTAAGAAGAAATCCAAACCGAGATTGATTATATGGGTTTTATTGTTGCAAGAGTTTGACTTGGAAATTAAGGATAGGAGTGGTACGCAAAACCTAGTGGCGGACCACTTAAGTCGCCTTGAACACACAAAAGGCGACACCACTCCTATTAATGATTTTTTTCCCTTTGAGGGCTTGCAGGCAATCTCGGAAACCATTCCTTGGTATGCACCAATCGCCAATTGCTTGGTATCTTGCTCCTTCCCTCCTAATCTCTCCAAACATCAAAGGGATAAGCTAAAAGGCGAATCCAAATACTATGTGTGGGATGACCCATACCTTTGGAGATGTGGGATGGATCAAGTAATTCGGAGGTGCATTCCACAAACCGAATTCCACTCAATCTTGGAAGCTTGCCACTCCTCCGAAGGAGGAGGCAATTTTGGACCTCAAAGAACGGCAAGAAAAATCCTAGATTGTGGATTTTGGTAGCCAAATCTTTTCAAGGACTCTTCTCATTTTTGTAAATCTTGCTCTCAGTGCATTAGATTTGGTAATATCTCCAAGAAGGATGAAATTCCCCAACAAACTATGCTATTTTGTGAGATTTTTGATGTGTGGGGAATTGACTTCATGGGCCCTTCCCAAATTCTAATGATTTTCTCTACATTCTACTTGCCGTTGATTATGTGTCCAAATGGGTGGAAGCGATACCCACCCGGACGGATGATGCTAATGTGGTCCTTTCTTTTGTGAGAAATAATATCATCTGTAGATTTGGGTCGCCACGAGCAATCGTGAGCGACCAAGGTTCACGTTTTTGCAATAAGAGAATGGAAGGGCTAATGAGAAAATATAGCATCATGCATAAAGTAGCTACGGCCTACCACCCACAAACTAATGGCCAAGATGAGGTTTCCAATCGGGAGATTAAACGCATCTTGGAAAGGATTGTGAAACCAAATAGGAAAGAATGGAGTGCTAAGCTCACTGATGCATTATGGGCTTACCGAACGGCATACAAAACACCAATTGGCATGAGCCCCTTTTGGTTGGTGTATGGCAAAGCTTGCCACCTACCGGTGGAGATAGAGCACAAGGAATATTGGGCCATCAAGGAGTGCAATCCAAGTTTGGATGGAGCCGGAGTTTAGCGGAAGCTACAACTAGCGGAGTTGGAATGTTTGAGGCTTGAAGCTTATGAGAATTCTAGACTTTACAAGGAGAAAATGAAAGCCGTGCATGATAGGAACATAATAGGCAAAGAATTTAAAGCCGGTGATCTAGTCCTCCTTTACAATTCTAGATTGAGATTGTTGCCCGGAAAACTAAGGTCAAAATGGGAAGGCCCATATCAAGTAGTGAAAGCGGAACCCTATGGGGTTTACCACTTGTGCCATCCCTCGAATCCGGATATCTTCAAGGTCAATGGACACCATCTCAAGTTGTATCATGGTGAGCAAATGAAGAGCAACAAAGAGATTGAGGTATTCCTTTTGGAAGATGCACCTCTTGGCAAAGAGCAATGAGCTAGTGAAAGTCCAACTTAAGGACATTAAACAAAAGTGCTATGTAGGAGACACCCCACCATGGTGAGATCTATCTTTTTTACCCTTTGTATATAATTCTTGCACTCTTCATTGTTGTGTGATTAATTAGTTATAGCTTTACTTGATTAGATATTGATTGTGACTACCTTAGATAACTTGTTCATGAAGACTTGCATTGATTTTTCAATGAATAAATTGATTATGTGGTAGAGGAACACCCCATCTTTAGGTTTTTCATTGAGTTTTGGGTGTTTTTTACCTCTTTGGCTTGTTTGGCCATTAAATTCATGATAATTGGCATTCTTTATGTTCCTGAAAAAAAAGGGGGGGGGGGGCGTGCGCGTACTATGCGTGTACGCGCCCATAGGCCACTTTTTTTCACCTTTAGCTTGTTTAACCACTGAATTCAGGGCAATTAGGCATTCTTCATGTCATTAAAAAAAAGGGGCGGGGGGCGTGCGCGCACTATGTGCGTATGCACCCATACGCATTCGCAGCTCCTGGATCATTTTCCAAAGAGTTGTGCAAATTCTGGGCCAATTCTGAGCCCCAG
The DNA here is from genome assembly GCF_000816755.2 of Arachis ipaensis. Taxonomy (NCBI): domain Eukaryota; kingdom Viridiplantae; phylum Streptophyta; class Magnoliopsida; order Fabales; family Fabaceae; genus Arachis; species Arachis ipaensis. The sequence goes on along the minus strand of NC_029785.2, from coordinate 96,493,081 downwards.
GCACAACCACATTCGTGCGTGCGCACACCTCAAGCAACATGCACATCGATGCGCCAGTGCACCATGCGCGTCCGCGTCGATCAAAAAATTCATCCTCCAGTACTTTTTCCTGAGAGTTGAGGCAAAGTTGTGCCCTCAGCACAAGTTGGGCACACCTGGCGGTCACGCGCACATCTGTATTTCGCCACTTCGCGCATCCGCGCACTGTGCGCGTCCACGCCCCTGCTGATTTTTGCTCATGCACGCACACGCGTGCATAGCGCGCATGCGTCGGTTCCGCGAACTAATTGCATTAGAGCGCGCCTCTTTCCTTCAATTTCTTTTCCTCCTTCTTACCGCCACCCTTCTTCTTCCCTTCTACTCCTTCTACCATCTCTACCACCTCTTAACCACCACCACCTCTGTCGGTCCCATACCTCTCTTTCTCTTCTCCTCTCTCTTACTCTTCATTACCTTTTCTCCCACTTCCATACCCCATTTCTCTTCTTCCTCTCAAGGTACTTCTCATTTCTATTCTTGTTTAGATTTCTCCTCCTTCTTCTTCTCATTAGTTACATTCCCTTACTCTTCCTATTGGTTAGTTTCATTCTTGTTTTCTTTGTCTGTTGGATTTTTTTTCTCTTTCTTTTCATTTTCTTATGGGTTTTACAAGTGGACATTACCTTGCATTGATGAGTTGGTTTGACTTACTTTATTTCTCTTGCAATATGTGGTATGTTATGATGATTGATGATGCTTTATGGGATGTTACATTGTCACCCTTCTCTCAATTTTTGTCATAAAAAGGGATGCACACCAAGTGTTTGATGGAAGGCCCACATGACTTTTTGGAGTTACTTTGACTTAGTGTTTTCTATTTTGGTGTTCTTTCTTATTCACTTGCTTGTTCATATATGCATTGAGCTTACTACATTTCTTGATTCATTTCTACATGCTCATCCCTTAATTCTCACTTCTTGTTATTATTGTTAAGAGTGTGTGCTTCTCATGCTTCTTGTTTGCATGCATATATCACTCATACATCACATGCTAGTAATTAGCCACAATTTTCATTGTTGCTTTAGTTACATGTTGCAGCTGTCATGTGTTTAAGCCACTTATTCTTTTATGCTTTATCACTTGCATGATTACTATTTCTTGGTGCTTCTTTAAGTTTAATTTTGCCACCTTTCCCCTCTTTTATAGGATGGTTATCAAGAAAGACAACGGAAAGGCACCTAAGAAGGCACCCTTACGGTCCACTAGCAAAGCACAACAAGAACCTAGAGCAAAGTCCCTCCCCAATAAGACTAGGAGCATTGCTAACATTGATGTTTTGGAAAAGGACAATCTGGCAAGAGATCCGAACAAGTTCCCCAATGGCTATTGAGAACTTGTCTACCCCTTGATCAAACCAAGGAACTATCATGCGAAGCCTCTTCTAGCCCCTCCGACTCATGTCATTCCGCTCATCATGCCCTGCATCGAACGGCGGCAATGAGAGTTCCTATTGAGGAAGCCATGGGAGGCAAACTTGTCCTGGGTGGTAGAATTTTACACCAATTACCACTCCTCATCCCTTGCATCGGTATTTGTGCGCCGAAGACAAGTTTCTGTCACAGAGGAGGCCATTCAAAGTGTGCTTAAGAATGGGCCATTAGCGAAAGGATTGATGCATATCAAGAGATTTTGTCGACACGGTACGAATATGCATTTGATTGGGATGCCATCCTCAAGGTCATTGCTATACCCGAATCATTCTGTATTCGAGGAAAGATGAGACCCCGGCCCAAGGGCATCACCGCATGTTTTCTCACTAGAGAGGCTCAAGTATGGGCCCAAATTCTAGCCCACTATGTGCTCTCAAGCACCCAAGGATCATCTATCACTGCCGAGTTAGCCTTGTTGGTTTGGTGTGTCCTCACAGAGAGACCGGTGCATATTCCTCGTCTCATTCGCCAAGCTATGGGCCGCATACACGCTAAGGGGAACCTACCTTTTCCCGCTCTAGTGACCGACTTAGTTGCCGCAGTCGGTGTTCCACGAGAGACCAAGGATCGGAGGGCCATGATCCCGATAGACGGCGATGTTGTTCCAAAAGGGAGATATCTTTACCCTCTGGCGGACACCGAGGAGCCAAACTTAGCCGTCCCCATGAGGATTCCCACCACATCAACCGCACCACCAAAGTCATCCATGCAACGCATAGAGGACCTCTACAAGAAGCTCGACCGTTATGAGCGACGAAACTAACGCTGATACACTTTTGTCAAGACGCTTCTAAGTTGCCTAGCACCACCTATGGAAGAACCGGATATTTCCACGTCCACCGGCAACGATAATGAGGAAAGCGATACTGAAGAAGAGGATGGACACTCGGAAGCTGATCAACCACTGCGTCTCACTCAAGGCACGGAGGACTGTGCTAACTTCTAAGTGTGGGGAGGTCGGTCGGCCAACCGGTCTTCATAGGTAACACGCGAATAAATTTTGAATCTCTTTTGTTAATTAGGAAAGATTGCATAATAAGGTTTTTCACCTCCTTTGCATATTAGTTCTCTCTTAATAAATCCACTTGGTTAGAGTAATGACTTCTCTCCTAGAACTGAAATTTTACGGCAACCCTACCAATTTTGAAAATTTTTTATGCTAAGCTTGTTCGAAGAATGTAATTTGGAACATGGATTTTGAGCCAAGAACACAAGCAAGTGAGTTTTGAGCCTAATTGCGTGGTTACATCTTATAACCACTTACTTTCCTTCTTGTGTGCATTGTTCCCTCTCTATGATTGTAATCCTTAATTTGTTTGACTCTATATATCCATTGTCATATGTATGAATGCATGTGCATAATTGAGGCCATCAATTCACTTAGCTACTTACCCAAATGACCTTACCTTATAACAACCCTTGCAACCAATTTTGAGCCTACGCTTAACCCGCTTATTCTTAATTTTAGTACATCACAAGCCAAAGGTGAAAACCATGAATGTCCCTATTTGAATCCTTGAATAGCTTAGGCTAGTGTGTGTGTGCCATTCAAGTGTGGGAAAATGAGGGGGAAGCATTGGTTGAGATAAGAGTATGTTGTTTTTGTTGAAAATATTGAGAAGTGGATACATAATCATGTGTTGATTAAATGTATAGACCTTATGCATTGATGTTCTTGTATATAGTTGAAAAAAATATATATGAAAAAAAAAGAAAAAAATATATATACATATATGTGTATAGAAAAAAAGAGAAAAGACAAGAAAAGAAAAAAAAAATATATATATATATAGAAAAAAAAAAGGGAAAGAAGAAAAAAAAGAAGAGAAGAAGAAAAGCAATAAAAGGGGACAAAATGCCCCAAAGCAAGACTTAGAGACAAATCAATGCATATGTGTAACAACCCTGATTTTCGAGTATGCGAGATCTTTTCCGAAGGCACGGATTTCGCCAGAAGATCAGTAAAGGGAACATTTCTTCTATATCAACAAGTATCTCAATCCTCATTGTCATTATGTCATCCTTAAGCTAGAACCTTTTCCGAGGCAAGCTCGATAACGCGGTCACGAAGAACCTAGTTTTTGAACTGTATCGGTTGGCAGTTTTGATTATGATTTTCGTAAATAGTCTCTGTTTGATGAACCGGACTCGATTCATGAGAGAAGAGAGATAATAGGATAATATTATCATTATATTAGTATTAGAAGCTTCTTGAATGATATTATAAGGTTACCTGGTCTATTTTAGTTAAAAATAGAAAATCGGTTTAACCGGGTTTACGGTTTACTGGTGCAGCTTAGCACCAGCACTCTCTAATGACTTTAGCAATGCTAAGGCCTCATCAAACATGTTTTATTCTCATAATAAATATGTTACTAGTGTTATTTATGCTAGTAGCTCAGAAAATAATTTTTAGAGATATTTTTACAAGTGTTCCGATACATCTAGTTTTAGTAGTTATACACCTGAGATATTTTAATATTATTTTAACCCACCTCCAAGCCAACCAATCACAACTCACCTTACACCCCTAAGACCTCCAAGGCTGTCTCATTTCATCATTTTGGTCGAAAATAACAAGATAGAAAAGAGAGAAAACTTCATGAACACTTAATCTTCAAAGCTTAATTTCTTCTGAACGAAAACTCAAATCAAAATTCCGATTTCACCAAAATGATCCTCTCTTCTTCCTCTACATAACCATGTAACTTATCAAGGCTGGAAATAAAGTGAGATGACTGTCTCCCTCCCTCTTCAATTCAGTTTTTAAGGAAACATGCTTAAACATGTGTTTTCTTGATGTTCTTCCTTAGGAATCATGCCTAACTTGACTTGAGGGCCAAGAAACGTGACTTTCCAGAAAGTCTAAGGTTAGAAATCACCTCCTAACATGCTGATGGAGATTTTGTTAGTTGAGGGTTTTTGGATTTAAAGTTGTTCTTGATGTGATTTAGGAGGAAAAAGTGCTTAAGGACCACCTGAAAGTCTAACCGAATTAGGAGCAGCAAAACCAGGTAGGGTTTGACGAATTTAATCTTGATTGATTGTGTTTGAGTTGTGTAATTATGATATGGTTTGGCTGTGCTTGAAATTGATTGTTTGTATGAGTAATTCTTGTTGAAATTTTTGTGAAAATTTGATGAAATTTGATAATATTCAAGCTATGAATGTGTGTTCTTGTGGCTGCTGGAAAACGAAACCCTAGAGCTTAAATTGAGGTTCAATTTGTGTTGAAATCATGTGGAAAAGATGAGGTTTTAGTGGCTGGGAATTTATTTTGAATTTTGGTAAAAATCTGTTGCTGAAAAGACTGAAAAACGGGTAAAAACAGAGAAAGAATCTGAAGAATTTACGAAGAACACGAAGAACACTTTGAGTGTGATGAAGAACATTGAAGAACACCTTTTAGATATTAAAAAGGGCAAGGTTGTAATTATTTTGGTGTTTGAGGGGTTATTTGGTAATTTCTGAAAGTTAGGGTGGTCAAATTAGAAATATTAAAAGTTACTGGGGTAAAAAGTGAATTTTAAAGGTTAAAAGGTAAAGGTAAGGTAATTTTTGAAAATTTAGTAATAAAATAATAAATAATAATAAAATATTAAATAAGAATATTTAATTAAAAATAATATTTTAATAAAAATAATAAAATAATATGGAAAATGCAGTTTTCTGTAAAAGCTTTATAAAGACAACTTTAAGCACAGAATCTCATAATCACCTTCATAAAATACTTAGGGAGTGGTAAGAACATATTAGTGAGGCAAAGATAAAAGACAGATAAAATGTTGAAGAAAAGATAATAATCGAAGAAAATTCTGTAAAGTTTTAATGACAAAAAAACAGACAGAAATTAGTGAACGAACTAGGGCAACATAGTTAGTCCTTGAGTTGCGACTAGGGTTAGGTATTATATGAAAAGTTAAACTGTTTCAGTATAGAATTAATGAACCTATACTTGGGACAGGCATACTATTCATACCGAAATTTACATAAGCTTTAAATACATACGTTAAGCGGAGAAATCAGAGCAGAGTAAAGAAAACACAGAGAACAGAGTAACCAGAGAAAAGTAAAGAGATACAGAGAAAAGAGTAATCAAATCAGAGTAAAAAGACAAAGTGAAAAGAGTAATATGATAAAGAGAAATGGTTTGAGCCAAGATATTGTGAAAGTGAAAGATGTAAAGTTTGTATAGTATGATTGAATAGAGAAAGAAAGAAGTACTGCATAAGAATGTGAAAGTGATGATGAATAATGAGAATGATATTGAATGATGATAATGAGAAAAGAGTAATATAACAAAGAGAATAGAGGAGAAGAGTATAAAAATAAAGAGTTAAGCCATGTGGCATGATATTCAATTATATGTTCATCTGATGCTTTTCTATTGGCCCTAGAGGTCCTGTAGGCCCAAGTTCACCTATAGTATGTTGTTATTCCTGTAGGCCGAAGTTCACCTACAGTGAATATCAATTGTGTATCTCAGGGTGTTGCTCCTGTAGGCCGAAGTTCACCTACAGAGAGTTGTGATACCTGTAAGTCGAAGTTCACTTACAGGGGCGCTATTTCTGTAAGCCGAAGTTCACTTACAGAGGTGCTATTTCTGTAGGCCGAAGTTCACCTACAGAAAGTTGTTGTGATTAAACCATTTCATTAAGCCGAAGTTCATTTACAGAGGTGTTATTTCTGTAGGCCGAAGTTCACCTACAGAAAGTTGTTGTGTTGTGTTTAGACTATTCCTGTAAGCCGAAGTTCACTTACGAGAGTGCTATTTCTGTAGGCCGAAGTTCACCTACAGAAAATAAGCCAAATCTAGGACTAGTTCCTAGGTAATGTCGGGCTGCAGGGTGTAAACCGACACGTGAGCTCATGGCCTGCATAGGACAGACATGCATCATACTTGGTTGCGCATTTCCTCTGTTATGATTGTTGTTTAAATGTATGCTTTCTTTGTTTTCATTCTATTCTCTGTGTCTGTGTTTTGTTTTCTTGTATTCTTTTGTTTGTGTTTTGCTTTCTGTTTTCTCTATTTATCTGTTTCTTCTGTCTACTGCTTCTCGGTATTCTGCTATTTATCTGCTAAACAATACGGAATTAATGAACTTAACTAATAACCCTGGCCCTACTAAGGACTCCCCAGTTCTTACCCCTTCTCTCTCCCTTTCCCCGAAGCTTGAGTAGCCTTCCGTAGTTCACTGACGACCGTTCGCAAAAAGGATTCCGCTCTAGGTAGTCTTTTGAGTTTAGAGAGAACTCTGTTTCTATTTATACGTATATACTGTGAGACCAGCCAACGTCTGCACCCCGTTCGTATGCGCACTTTAGCCTAAATCCTGTGTACGAGACTCCTGTTGTGTGGCTACTTGATGAGATACCAGAGAGACGTTATATGGCAGTGTCTGATCATGCAAAGGAGTAGTAGATGATGTTCTACCTTTTGCTGATGTTCCACCTGACTTGATTTTTGAAGACCTAGAACGTACTTTCCCTCGCTTTAGTAGTTTAGAGGGACTAGGTGAGTATAGAGTCTAGGCTAACCTGGGCGCCAGCTTAGGGACTTCTTGAACAGGTCAGGGCCTGGGACGTTGTATGTATATATATGTATATAGTTATTATCTTGCTGTGTCTAGGGGTGTTCTAACTAACAGTCTATACTCTAACAAAGGCTGAATTACCGAATGTTGTCAACTAATTGTGATGTATTTATGTGTGGTTGTTTATAACTGTTTTATCTGTTATTATTTGTGAATTGATTATAAATGATTCTGTTTATTAATTCAAACATTTTTCAAAAAAAAAATAGTACCTCGCTAACTAACTATGCTTCTAACAACGAATCAGGCTCATATAATAAATAATAGATAATAATTAGGATGACAAATTGGTAGCACTCAGTTTCTGGTATGTCCTAGGCGTACTGAAAATTGGGTCGTTACAATTTGGTATCAGAGCAGTTCGTTCCCAGTAGAGCCTGGGGAGTGGACTGACTATGCTTCATTGCATACTCTGCTCGTGTGTCTCATGCTGTTAGGGTATCTACAAGATACATTTGACATGAATGTCTATGAGTGCTCATTTTGGGAATGTTCGTACCTAACTTGAGATATTAAGACTGATCACCTTAATATTGATTGTTTGGTGTGGATAAGACATCAATGACTCTGAATAGGCATGGTTTAATCAAGTTCCGAATGACAAATTCGTGTGAGGCACAACTATTCTTATAGCTGTTATGATCTCCATGGCCATGGCTATGTGATATTTAGATGCTGTAAGGAACGAACTGATATCTTCGTCAGGATGGCTTGAAGGAAATAGACTGATTGAAGATGGATTCTTGCATGCGGCTGAAATTTTGAGGGCAAAATTTTCTTTTAGGAGGGTAGAATGTAACAACCCTAATTTTCGAGTATGCGAGATCTTTTTCGAAGGCACGGATTTCGCCAGAAGATCATTAATTCTTCTATATCAACAAGTATCTCAATCCTCATTGTCATTATGTCATCCTTAAGCTAGAACCGTTTCCGAGACAAGCTCGATAACGCGGTCACGAATAACCTAATTTTTGAACTGTATCGGTTGGCAGTTTTGATTCTGATTTTCGTAAATAGTCTCTGTTTGATGAACCGGACTCGATTCATGAGAGAAGAGAGATAACAGGATAATATTATCATTATATTAGTATTAGAAGCTTTTTGAATGATATTATAAGGTTACCTAGTCTATTTTAGTTAAAAACAGAAAATCGGTTTAACCGGATTTACGGTTTACTGGTGCAGCTTAGCACCAGCACTCTCTGATGACTTTAGCAATGCTAAGGCCTCATCATACATGTTTTATTCTCATAATAAATATGTTACTAGTGTCATTTATGCTAGTAGCTCAGAAAATAATTTTTAGAGATATTTTTACAAGTGTTCCGATACATCAAGTTTTAGTAGTTATACACCTGAGATATTTTAATATTATTTTAACCCACCTCCAAGCCAACCAATCACAACTCACCTTACACCCCCAAGACCTCCAAAGCTGTCTCATTTCATCATTTTGTCCGAAAATAACAAGAGAGAAAAGAGAGAAAACTTCATGAACACTTAATCTTCAAAGCTTGATTTCTTCTGAACCAAAACTCAAATCAAAATTCCGATTTCACCAAAATGATCCTCTCTTCTTCCTCTACATAACCATGTAACTTATCAAGGCTGGAAATAAGGTGATATGGCTGTCTCCCTCCCTCTTCAATTAGGTTTTCAAGGAAACATGCTTAAACATGTGTTTTCTTGATGTTCTTCCTTAGGAATCATGCTTAACTTGACTTGAGGGCCAAGAAACGTGACTTTCCAGAAAGTTTAAGGTTAGAAATCACCGCCTAATGTGCTGAGGGAGATTTGGTTAGTTGAGGGTTTTTGGATTTAAAGTTGTTCTTGATGTGATTTAGGAGGAAAAAGTGCTTAAGGACCGCCTGAAAGTTTAACCGAATTAGGAGCAGCAAAACCAGGTAGGGTTTGACGAATTTTTCTTGATTGATTGTGTTTGAGTTGTGTAATTATGATATGGTTTGGCTGTGCTTGAAATTGATTGTTTGTATGAGTAATTCTTGTTGAAATTTTTGTGAAAATTTGATGAAATTTGATAATATTCAAGCTATGAATGTGTGTTCTTGTGGCTGCTGGAAAACGAAACCCTAGAGCTTAAATTGAGGTTCAATTTGTGATGAAATTATGTGGAAAAGATGGGGTTTTAGTGACTGGGAATTTATTTTGAATTTTGGTAAAAATCGGTTGCTGAAAAGACTGAAAAACGGGTAAAAACAGAGAAAGAATCTGAAGAATTTACGAAGAACACGAAGAACACTTTGAGTGTGATGAAGAACATTGAAGAACACCTTTTAGATCTTAAAAAGGGCAAGGTTGTAATTATTTTGGTGTTTGAGGGGTTATTTGGTAATTTCTGAAAGTTAGGGTGGTCAAATTAGAAATATTAAAAGTTACCGGGGTAAAAAGTGAATTTTAAAGGTTAAAAGGTAAAGGTAAGGTAATTTTCGAAAATTTAGTAATAAAATAATAAATAATAATAAAATATTAAATAATAATATTTAATTAAAAATAATATTTTAATAAAAATAATGAAATAATAAGAAAAATGCAGTTTTCTGTAAAAGCTTTAGAAAGACAACTTTAAGCGCGGAATCTCGTAATTACCTTCATAAAACACTTAGCGAGTGGTAAGAACATATTAGTGAGGCAAAGATAAAAGACAGATAAAAAGTTGAAGAAAAGATAATAATCGAAGAAAATTCTGTAAAGTTTTAATGACAGAAAAACAAACAGAAATTAGTGAACGAACTAGGGCAACATAGTTAGTCCTTGAGTTGCGACTAGGGTTAGGTATTATATGAAAAGTTAAACTGTTTCAGTATAGACTTAATGAATCTATACTTGGGACAGGCATACTATTCATACCGAAATTTACATAAGCTTTAAATACATACGTGAAGCAGAGAAATCAGAGCAGAGTAAAGAAAACACAGAGAACAGAGTAACCAGAGAAAAGTAAAGAGATACAGAGAAAAGAGTAATCAAAGCAGAGTAAAAAGACAAAGTGAAAAGAGTAATATGATAAAGAGAAATGGTTTGAGCCAAGATATTGTGAAAGTGAAAGATGTAAAGTTTGTATAGTATGGTTGAATAGAGAAAGAAATAAGTACTGCATAAGAATGTGAAAGTGATGATGAATAATGAGAATAATATTGAATGATGATAATGAGAAAAGAGTAATATAACAAAGAGAATAGAGGAGAAGAGTATAAAAATAAGGAGTTAAGCCTTGTGGCATGATATTCTATTATATGTTCATCTGATGCTTTTCTATTGGCCCTAGAGGTCCTGTAGTTCGAAGTTCACCTACAGTAAGTTGTTATTCCTGTAGGCCGAAGTTCACCTGCAGTGAATATCAATTGTGTATCTCAGGGTGTTGCTCCTGTAGGCCGAAGTTCACCTACAGAGAGTTGTGATACCTGTAAGCCGAGGTTCACTTACAGGGGCGCTATTTCTGTAAGTCGAAGTTCACTTACAGAGGTGCTATTTCTGTAGGCTGAAGTTCACCTACAGAAAATTGTTGTGATTAAACCATTTCTGTAAGCCGAAGTTCACTTTCAGAGGTGTTATTTCTGTAGGCCGAAGTTCACCTACAGAAATTTGTTGTGTTTTGTTTAGACTATTCCTGTAAGCCGAAGTTCACTTACGGGAGTGCTATTCTGTAGGCTGAAGTTCACCTACAGAAAATAAGCCATATCTAGGACTAGTTCCTAGGTAATGTCGGGCTGCAAGGTGTAAATCGACACGTGAGCTCATGGCCTGCATAGGACAGACATGCATCATACTTGATTGCGCATTTCCTCTATTATGATTGTTGTTTGAATGTATGCTTCCTTTGTTTTCATTCTATTCTCTATGTCTGTGTTTTGTTTTCTTGTATTCTTTTGTTTATGTTTTGCTTTCTGTTTTCTCTATTTATCTGTTTCTTCTGTCTACTGCTTCTCGGTATTCTGCTATTTATCTGCTAAACAATACGGAATTAATGAACTTAACTAATAACCCCGGCCCTACTAAGGACTCCCCAGTTCTTACCCCTTCTCTCTCCCTTTCCCCTTCAGATGGAAGCATGAGTACCCTTCCGTAGTTCACTGACGACCGTTCGCAAAAAGGATTCTACTCTAGGTAGTCTTTTGAGTCTAGAGTAAACTTCGTTTCTGTTTATACGTATATACTGTGAGACCAGCCAACGTCTGCACCCCGTTCGTATGCGCACTTTAGCCTAAATCCTGTGTACGAGACTCCTGTTGTGTGGCTACTTGATGAGGTACCAGAGAGACGTTATATGGCAATGTCTGATCGTGCAAAGGAGTAGTAGATGATGTTCTACCTTTTGCTGATGTTCCACCTGACTTGATTTTTGAAGACCTAGAACGTACTGTCGCACGCTTTAGTAGTTCAGAGGGACTAGGTGAGTATAGAGTCTAGGCTAGCCTGGGCGCCAGCTTAGGGACTTCTTGAACAGGTCAGGGCCTGGGACGTTGTATGTATATATATGTATATAGTTATTATCTTGCTGTATCTAGGGGTGTTCTAACTAACAGTCTATACTCTAATAAAGGCTGAATCACCGAATGTTGTCAACTAATTGTGATGTATTTATGTGTGGTTGTTTATAACTGTTTTATCTGTTATTATTTGTGATTTGATTATATATGATTCTGTTTATTAATTCAAACATTTTCAAAAAAAAAAAAAGTACCTCGCTAACTAACTACGCTTCTTACAACGAATCGGCTCATATAATAAATAATAGATAATAATTAGGATGACAAATTGGTAGCACTCAGTTTCTGGTATGTCCTAGGCGTACTGAAAATTGGGTCGTTACAATATGTGTAATAATCAAAGGTAAATGCATGAGTATGTGAATGAGTGAGGAATGGGTAGTTAGGTCAGTCCATAATTGTATAGGATGTTATATAAGTTATGTGGGGAGCTTAAGTTAATCAAAAGATTCAATTTTTAGTCCACTTATCCAAACATATAACCCTACCTTAACCTTAACCCCATTACAACCCAAGGAAAGACCTCATGATATATGTATGCACGCATAGAACAATTGTTGATTGTTAGAGGAAGAACAAATTTTGAAAGAGCATGAAGTAGAGGAGGATTGAGTGATCAACCCTATACACCGAGCGAATAGAGCGCAAATACTTCCGGTGAGGGGTTCGAAGCTCAATTCCTTATTCCCGGCTCTCGCGAGCGTTCTTCATGCAAGCTATGCATATTTCACTTCGATAACTAGAATTGGTAGAGTTCATACATTGCCCATCATCTTGCCCAATGTGCATATATATATGCGTATTCTAGGAAGATTGAATTGCTCTTGACCAAGTAGATAGTAGCCTACACCCTAGTTGCATTCATGTAGGTAGATTGCATCTCATGAGTCCCATTCTCTTGTGATCCTTTGATCTTTTGCTTTCCTTTAGCATGAGAACATGCTATACTTTAAGTGTGGAGAGGTTGATAAATCCTGTTTTTAGGGTTTATCATGTATAGAATTTAAGGGTTTTATCAATGATCTTCTACACTTATTCATATAAAACTGCATGATTTTGTGTTCCTTTCCCAACTTTGCTTCATAGATGAAAATATGCTTCTTTTGCATCAAAATTGATATATTGTAATCCTCCTCTATTACCATTCGATGCCTTGATCCGTTTGTTAAGTGGTTTCAGAAGTTATAGGGCAAAAATGGCTGAGAGGAGTGAAGGAAACATGCATGAATGGAAGGAGCATGGAATAAAGCAAGTTTTGGAACTTGGGCATGTGCGCGCACGCGCACCATGCGCGTACGCGTGGATGTGTACCCCTAGAGCCAGCTGGGTGGAGCCGAGACGAGAAGCTGACGCGCTTATATGGCTGGGCCACAAGTCATTGGACGCGCGCGCGCACTATGCACCTGCGCGCAGATCGCAGAGGACCCCAGGTGCACGTACGCGTGCAGTGCTCGTACGCATCGATGTGCGCACGTGATTTTTTTAAAGGAAAAACGTGACCAGCGATTTCAGAGGACCCCAGGCCCAGTTTTGGAGTAGAATTTTGGAGGGAAAAGCTTAAGAAGACTAAGGATTAGGAGTGTTAGGATAATTAGTGATAATTCTAGATATTTTAGGAGAGTTAGTTACATTTTATTTTTAGAGGGAGAAACTCCAACTTCTCTCTAGGATTTCACTTCCTCCATTGCAATTCTCCTTTGATTCCTTGGTGAGATCCATTACTAATTCACTTTTGTTTTGATACAAGTTGTAGATCCACTCTTCTTTTATTCTTAATTGATGCTCTTTTGATTCAATTTCTTAGATCTAGATTTGTTTGACTTTGTTACTTTGAATTTGGATTAATGAATTGTGGAATTTCATTTAATTGCTTGATTGTTGATGATTATTTGGATTAGATAGCTTTAATTCAATTTTCTTCTCTCAATTACATCATGTCTTCTATGATTGCCTACCAATTGTTTGTAATAATGACAACCCTAGCTATGGAGTAGATTTCCCTTACTTGGCTTAGGAGTTCAGTTATTAGAGACACTTGAATAGTGGATATCAATTGTAGATTATGATTGAGAATTGCTAATTGACTTGGAGTGCACTAAAGCTAGACTTTCCTAAGGTGAGACTAGGACTTGTGACTCAAGTTAGTTACTCTCATTTGACTTTCCTCCATTGTTAGGGGGTTAACTAAGTGAAGCAACAATCAATTCTTATCATAATTGAAGGAAACTATAATGATGGAACTTCCAATACTTACCCTTAGCCAATGCCTTTATCTCAATTAATTGTTGTTTACTTTTGTTAGCTTGAATTCTTGCACCAACTCTCAAAACCACAAAAGATTTCCTAATCAATGATGTGCATTCTAAAGCAATTCTTAGGGAGAACGACCCGGGATCAATACTCTCGGTCATAGATTTTAGAATTATTTGATAAGATATTTGCGTGTTGGTTAGACTATACTCACGATTGGATTCATTGTTAATTTCTAACCGGCATGAGAATATTTCGGTTCAGTGGGTGAGAAGTCTAGATTAAGCATTTTCTTTGTTTTTGTTCTCTGTTTTAAACTGACACCAAGGTGTTTGAGTTATTGCCTCACTAAAAAATTTTTCTCTGAGATATGAATTTCAATTTTCATTGGTGTTGTGTTTTACAAAATTCAAATGGAGTTCAACTCATCTTATGATCAAACAAATTTTATGGGATATTACCCACCATCACCAATCTCTAATGGTGGCTGGGAGTATCGCCAAGAAATGATAAATGATCAAACAAATCACATGAGATATTGTCCAGAACCACAAAATAATTTATGTCATTATCCTCATGGTAGCTGGGCATATCAACAAGAGTATGACAATCAAGTGAAATGAACTATTTCCCAGAGCCACAAAGTGACTCATATTGCTATGATACTAATTGTGGCTAGGAAGGGAATTTCAATGTTTCATCTTCTGTTCATCAAGGAACATCATCATTTGATTATGCTGTCAATGCATACATGGAAAATTGTTCCCCAATGCCACAAGATGATTCATACTCTGATGAATTCAACAATTCTTCACATTGTGGATGGGAGGATCAAAACCAGAAAGCATTTGATAGTTCAAACTCCACTTATCAAGAGCCATCCATAAACTTACCACCCACACAAACTTCCTTGAACCAAAGCCTCTCAAAGCTTGAGACCATGCTTGAAAAATATGAGGAAAAGGCACATATATCCTGGAATGAACAAGAGAACTTCAAAAACATGAAAGTGCTGGTAGACCAAATGTTGAATGCAAGGGAGGAGGTAAAAGAGCAAAATGAAGAGGCTCCTGAAGTAAGTGAAACCCCACCTCCTGATTTCTCATGTCAGAATTCTCCATCACTTGAATATACCTCAACACAAAACTCTTTCCAAGATCCATACAACTCATTTCACTACCCACAAAACTCATTCCATACCCCTCAAAACAACTTCACCATAACACATCCATGTCCTCAAAATCATTCTCAGCATTCATCTCTTGAGCCAGTAGTTGAGGACCCCCTTCAAAAGTCTAGAGAATTATTGGAAAGACAAGAATAATTCCTGGAGGAACAATAACAATTCCGGACAGAACAAGAATTCCTTTTCAAGAAGATAGAGGGGCATGCATTTAGAGTAGAGGAGGACTCAATTAGGATTACCAAGTGTTAAGGATGAAGAACAATCTGTGAGTGAAGAAGAGGAAGAAGAGGTCCCTGTATCAAGTGAAATTTCAATGGAGAATGAGGTGGTGGAGGTATTTAAACCTGAGATTCGAAGTCCACAAAAGCTACTTGAGGTGACAATGAAACATGAAGATTCCCTCCCAAAGGAATTAATGGAAAATCATAAAGAAGAAATGGAGGAAGACAATCAAGGAAGTCCATACTCAAGTGAGGCAAAAAGTTGCACAGAAGAAAGGATCATTGTACCACCAATTCAAAAGGCTTTTGATGAAGATAAAGCTCCAACAATCACACAACTACCAAGTCTTGGATCAAAGAAGTGAAGGCAACTAATAAGAGCACCAATCCTACCCCTGATCCAGCAAGCAAGCTCAATCAAGCCATTAACAAAAGGAAGCTTACTAAGGAGAGACCAAGACAGGGGACAATAGCTGAATCTTCTCCCTCTTTGAGGTCATTCCTCTTAACAAACTGGAAGAAGAGGAAGAAAGTAAAGAACAACATGTCAAGCTAATGACACTAAAAGAGCGCTTGTTGGGAGGCAACCCAGCCTTAGGTAACATTTCATTCCTTTGCTTTGTTCATTTTCTCTGTCTGTTTTGTTTAAATTTCAATAAGTTGGCATATGATTACAACCTAAGTTTGGTGTTACCCTGCAACAATTTGTTTTCAAATCTTTCTGGATGATTGCATCAAAAATGAAAGTATCACACTAAGATTCTATGTTTGGTGTGCCACTTAATTCTCTATGCAATTCATTAAGCAACACCACTTGTCTGCATAATCATAATGCCCTTTGCAATGTTATCTTTCTTTTAGTTAGACAATTTTAGTTTTCTCTTTGTTTTAGTCATTTCCTTGTTTTTAATGCTTTCTTCTAGTAACTGTTTTTGTTAATACATCACCAAGAGATCCTTATTCATGATAGATTCTTGGCTTGGTGATTGTACTTAACATATAACAGTTTCATTTGCTTAGTTTTAATTCAAATAAATTGATATATGATTGCATTCTAAGTTTGGTGTTGCTATGCAACAAAATTTGGTTCCAATCCTTACTAGATACTTACATCAATTCCAAGTAAAAGTGTCACACTAAGTTTGGTGTGCCACCTATCTTTTATGCCATGTATCATGCACACCCTCTTATGTTTGCAATCACAATGTCTCTGTCTCTTATGCCTTGATTGTTATCTTTAATTTTGCTTGCTTAAAACACATGTACTACTAACATTTCATTGTATAAGACACTCATGATCCATCTTATCCCCATAGCCATTGTTCTAATTGTTGCTTGAGGATGAGAAAGCATTTTGAGTTTGGCAAGGGAAAAGGGAAGAATAGGAGGAAAATGACAACAATAGAGAAGATAAATTACAAGGTTGTAAAGTTTCTTTTCCTCTCATTTGTTTCCAGCAATTTAAGTTGCATGATTATCTTTATCTTCTCTGTATACATGTGTGGTATGAATAAGCATAGCCTGAATCTTGATTTGTAACATGTTGCTGTGACATTATGACTACCAACTTGAGTTTTGTGAATTCAAAAGCGATAAAGTATCATGATCATAAACAAACACGATCATTAAAGAAGAATTTAGCATGTGCATACAAGTATTGGAAGGCTAGTATAGTTAACTATTGCTCAATTGTATCAGATTTTATTTAATTGAAGTTTTCATCTATGACATTTTGTGAAATCTTTGGAATCATGAAAACCTTGAAAAAGCAAATACAGTTACAGCAAGAAAAGAAAAAGGGAAAGAATGAGAAAGCTGAAGGCTCTGAGTACCAATGACAATTTCATTGTTAAGTACTTGTGGTGTTTATGTATCAAGCAAAAAGCTTGAAAACAAAACACTTAGAGTCAAGGTTAGGCTCAAGTGCAAAAGCACTCCCTCAAAGTTTAAGGTTCTGAGCATCAATGATTAGAGAGTCAAAAAAAGAAACAAATGAGCTTAATGAAGTCCTCTAATTAACATGAATACCATCTTCGTTGATATGAAAAAGGAATAGAAAAGAGACATGATAATTGAAATAAAATTGGAAGCAATTAAATAAATAATAAAATTAAATGAAAAAGTGTTCCTTGCATTAATAAATTCTAAAAACAATCCAATTATAATTCTGAACAAAAATTAAGGATATGAAAGAGTAAGGGAAAAAGAAAGCAAACTAGAATAATAGTGACTTCAACGGAGGTAATGACTCTTCTCAATATCCCAAGCAAAAGCAATAAACTCTAAAACTATGAATGTGAAGAAAACCTAGAGGAAGTAGTAGAATTCTCTCTAAGATTCAAAACTAAAACTCAAACTATGCGTAATGTGAATGTCTCTTAAGTCTCTGCTATCCCCTGGCTCTAGTCTGTGTTTCTGGGCTAGAAACTGGGTCCAAACTCAGCCCAAAATTGCCCCCAGCATTTTCTGCAACTTTTGCAGATCGCGCATGTCAGGCGTACGCGTCAGCACGCGTACGCGTTGCTGGTCATCTTCGCGTGTCACGCGTACGGGTCAGGCACGCGCACGCGTCTCCGTGCAAACTCCAATTCGTGCGTACGCGTCAGGTACGCACACGCGTTGCTATAAATTTCTCCAAATCGCGCGCACGCGTGAGCAAAGCGTGCGCGTCGATGCTCGCTGGTTATCTCCTTATTTTCTTGTGTTCTTTCCATTTTTGCAAGCTTCTTCTCCATCCTTTAAGCCATTCCTGCCCTATAAAGCCTGAAACACTTAACACACGGATCACGGCATCGAATGGTATAAAGGGGAATTAAAATACACAAATTAAAGGCTTAGGAAGCAAGTTTTCAATCATAGAACAAAACTAGGAAGGAATTGTAAAATCATGCAAATAGTATGATTAAGTGTGTAAAGACTTGATAAAAGCCACTCAAATCAGCACAAGATAAACCATAAAATAGTGGTTTATCAATAACACACTTCAATCCTTGGTTCTCAAGTTGAGTTTCTTTAGCCACGAGAGCTTTGGGTGCTATATGGCTTACCACTTGGTCCAATTGATGAAGGGTTGCATGAAACCGATCCATTATTTCCTTGAGATGATCCTTTGATTCTTGTTCCGCTCGAATTGCATGATTAGGATCATATGACTCTTGGGTTGATGGATATGAACATGGTGTATATGGATGTGGTGGTTCTTAGGAGTAATTGGATTGGAATTGGGATGGTTCTATGTGTGGTTCATATGGTTCATAGGGTGGTTGATATGGTGGATATGGGTCAGGATCATATGAAGGTGTTTGGTAGTAGGGTGCTTGTGAGTATGGTGGTTCAAAGCTATGTTGAGGATGAGGTTCATAGGCATATGGTGGTGGTTGTCGACAAGTACAGGAAGGACTACCACATCCATTAGATTGATATGGTGGAGCTTGTTGGTAACTACAAAGAGGTCCACCATAGTTATTGAATTGACATGCATCCTGGAATGGCTCTTGTTCATAGTATGTTGGTGGAGGTTGTTGATTGTCATGAATAGGTCCACCATAACCATGGTCTTAGGAAGCATTGTAGAATGGTTGTTGCCCATGGCACATTGGAGGAGGTTGTTGCCAAAAGGGTTGATCAAATCCTTGTGGCTCCTCCCACCTTTGGTTGTTCCCACCTTGATGCATGTTCTCATTATAGTTTCCATTCCCCACAACATAATTGTGACCAAATTCATAGCCAAAGGAGTGAGAATTCATAGTAACAAAAGAAAGTAAAAACAAAAACTAAATAGAAAATAATGAGAATAAACTCCTAAAACTAGAAACAACTAACAAAGAAATGAAAAAGCAAAATTATTCACAATATTCACAATAACCAATAATAAGGCACACGTTTGCAACTCCCCGGCAACGATGCTATTTTGATGAATGAATTTTTGACAGTTTAGCATTCCTCAATGAATTCTCGTTGCAAGTATAGTTTCTAAACCAACAAATAATCCTTTCATGCAAAAATTTGGTTTCACAAGTAACAAACCCCTATAAAAATAATAACCGAAGTATTCAAACCTCGGGTCGTCTCTCAATGAATTGCAAGGAAGTATGTTACTATTGGTTATGGAAAAGTATCTTTTTGGGGTTTTGAATAAGGAACAAGAAAAGTAAATTGCAAGAAAATAAACTAATAGCTAAGAAAGCTCTTGGCAAGGTATGAGAATTAGAAGTCCTATCCTAGCTATCCTTATCAATTGTGACATCAATTATCCATTGCTCCCACTTAGTTAATCTCTAATTATGAAGGAAATTAAAGTGGATAAATCAATTTGATTCCTCAAGTCCTAGTCAACTCCTAAGGAAAGACTAGCTTTAGAGGGATCCAAATCAACTAGCAACTTTCAATTATCAATCAACAAAGGAGTTTGATAACTCAAGAGTCTCTAATTAATCAACCAAATCCAAAAGGACATAAAAAGCTAATTTAAAACCCTCCCAAGCATTTTATCAAACACTTGGAAGGCACAACATAAAGGCATAGAAAAGCAAAAAGAGATAATAAAATCCAAATAACCAATTGAAAGCATCAATAACATAAATTGAAGAAAGCAATCATAAATATAAAATACCTCAAATTACATTGAATAGAAAATTAAATCTAACATGAGAATTCATAAACTAAATTGGGAAAATAAAGTAATCAACAAGATAAATAAATAAACTAGAATGCTAAGACAAATAAAAGTAGAAGAGAAACTAATTAAACTAAGATAGAAATCTGAAATTGAGAAGAACTAAAACTAAGAATCCTAAAACCAAGAGAGAGGAGAGAGCCTCTCTTTTTCTAGAAAACTACATCTAAAACCTAAAATTATGTGAATGAATGTTGTTTGAATGAATGAATTATTCCCTCACTCTACAGCCTCTAATCTGTGTTTTCTGGGC
Source organism: Arachis ipaensis (assembly GCF_000816755.2). Lineage (NCBI taxonomy): Eukaryota > Viridiplantae > Streptophyta > Magnoliopsida > Fabales > Fabaceae > Arachis > Arachis ipaensis. Next base: position 96,472,925 of record NC_029785.2, on the reverse strand, counting down.
CGAAAACTAGGTCAAAAAGAGCCCAGAAATCGCCCCCAGCATTTTCTGATGCATCCAGCACGTGGCTCTGTCACGTGATGAGCGGATAATTTATACGCTTTTTGGCATTGTTTTTACATAGCTTTTAGTATGATTTGATTGGTTTTCAGTATATTTTTATTAGTTTTTAAATAAAAATCACATTTTTGGACTTTACTATGAGTTTGTGTGTTTTTCTGTGATTTCAGGTATTTTCTGGCTGAAATTGAGGGACCTGAGCAAAAATCTGATTCAGAGGCTGAAAAAGGACTGCAGATGCTGTTGGATTCTGACCTCCCTTCACTCAAAGTGGATTTTCTGGAGCTATAGAAGTCCAAATGGCACGCTCTCAATTGCGTTGGAAAGTAGACATCCAGGGCTTTCCAGCAATATATAATAGTTTATACTTTGCCCGAGTTTAGATGACACAAACTGGCGTTCAACGCCTATTCTCTGCCCTATTCTGGCGTAAAATGCCAGAAATAGGTTACAACCTGGCGTTTAACTCTAGAAACAGCCTAGGCACGTGTAAAGCTCAAGTCTCAACCCCAGCACACACCAAGTGGGCCCCAGAAGTGGATTTCTGCACTATCTATCATAGTGTACTCATTTTCTGTAAACCTAGGTTACTAGTTTAGTATAAAAACAACTTTTAGAGATTTATTTTGGACCTCATGACATTTTACATGTTTCATATTGTATTTCTGACGGCATAAGTCTCTAAACCCTAGGTTGGGGGTGAGGAGCTATGCTGTGTTTCGATGAATTAATGCAATTACTACAGTTTTCCATTCAATCACGCTTGTCTCTATTCTAAGATATTCAGTCGCACTTCATCCTGATGAATATGATGATCCGTCACACTCATCACCATTCTCAACCTATGAACGCGTGCCTGCCAACCACTTCCATTCTACCTTAGATTGAGTGTATATCTCTTAGCCTCTTGGTTCATGATCAGAGTCTTCGTAGTATAGGCTAGGACTATTGGCGGCCATTCCTGAGATCCGAAAAGTCTAAACCTTGTCTGTGGTATTCCGAGTAGGATCTGGGAGGTGATGACTGTGACGAGCTTCAAACTCACGAGTGCTGGGCGTAGTGACAGACGCAAAAGGATCAATGGATCCTATTCCAACATGAGTGAGAACCGACAGATGATTAGCCGTGCGGTGACAGCGCATTTGGACCATTTTCACTGAGAGGACAAATGGTAGCCATTGACAACGGTGATCCACCAACATACAGCTTGCCATGAAAGGAGCCTTGCGTGCGTGAAGAAGAAGACAGTAGGAAAGCAGAGATTCGGAATAAAGAGCATCTCCAAATCCTCAATATGTTCTCCATTACTGCATAACAAGTATTATTTAATTTATGCTATTTACCCTTCATAAATATAATCACTCTTATCATTGATTTCCTGACTAAGAATTACAAAATAACCATAGCTTGCTTCAAGCCGACAATCTCCGTGGGATCGAGTGCATTTGCTGGTTAGTGGTACGAGTTGTGAAAAGTGTGATTTACAATTCTTGCACCAAGTTTTTGGTGCCGTTGCCGGGGATTGTTCGAGTTTGAACAACTGACGGTTCATCTTGTTGCTTAGATTAGGAAAATTTTGTCTTTTGGGTCAGAGTCTTTTATTTTCGTTTCAAAAATTTTCCAAAAATTTATTATTTTTCTTTATTAATCTTTAGAGTTTTTCTGTTTGAGTTTAGTTTCACATTTTAAGTTTGGTGTCAATTTCATATTTTTATTTTCCTTTAAATTTTCGAATTTGTGTTCATTGTTCTTTCTTAATCTTCAAGTTGTTCTTGTTTATTTTCCTTATTTGATCTTTAGTTTTTCTTGTTTTGTGATTTTTTTTGTTTTCCTTGTGCATTTTCAAATTCTTAGTATCCAAAATAAAAAAATAAAAAAAAATTTATACATTAAATATTTTTTTTAAAAAAAAACACTTTAAATTTATAACTCAGTTGGCTAGAGCGTTGTGCTTATGTTCTTGGTAATTGAGTATCTTCCTTTTTAAACATTTTCAAAAATAATTTTTCTTTGATTAAATCTTGTGCCAAACTTTTAAGTTTGGTGTTCTCTTGCTATCTTTCTTTAATTTTCGAAAATTTATTTTTAGTTTTCCTAAAAGTTTTAAGTTTGGTGTTCTTTTTATGTTCTTGAATCTTTGAAATTTATTCTTGTTGTTCTTGTGAGTCTTTAAGGTGTTCTTGAGTCTTCTTTGTATTTTGATCTTAAAAAATTTTAAGTTTGGTGTTCCTTGGTGTTTTTCCTCCAAAATTTTCGAAAAATAAAGAGCATTAGATCTAAAAATTTTAAGTCTTGTGTCTTTTGTGTGTTTTTCTCTTTCTTCATTAAATTCAAACATATATTTTCTCTTTATTTCAATTAATTTTCGAAATTTCCCTTTAAAAATTCAGATTTTTATTTTAAAAACTTTCTATTTTATCTTATCTTAGTTTTAAAAATTCAAAACTCAAATCTTTTTCGAAAATCATATTCAAAAATTTTTAAATCTTTTCAATTAATTAATCAATTCAACATTCAAATTTCTTTTTATTTTCTTTTTCTTTTAATTTTTGAAATCTATATTTTATCTTCTAATTATTTTACTTTATTTTATTTCATTTTTTTTATTATTTTTAATTAAATAAAAAATATATATTTTACTTGCAATTCACATCATCTCCCTTTCTCCGTCATGGACCTAAGTGGAAATGAACATTCCAGAAGGACTCTGGGGTCATATGCTAACCCCATTACTGATGCATATGGGAGTAGTATCTGTATACCTCCCATCAAAGAAGATAGTTTTGAGCTAAATCCTCAGCTCATTGTCATGGTGCAGCAAAACTGTCAGTATTCCGGTCTTCCACAGGAAGAGCCCACTAAGTTTCTGGCATAATTCTTGCAAATTGCTGACACAGTACGTGACAAGGAGGTAGATCAGGATGTATACAGGCTGTTACTATTTCCGTTTGCTGTAAAATATCAAGCTAAAAGGTGGTTAAACAACCAACCCACAGCAAGCATAAGAACATGGAAACAGTTATCAGACAAATTCCTGAATTAATATTTCCCTCCAAAAAGGATGACACAGCTAAGGCTGGACATCCAAGACTTTAAACAAGAGGATGATGAATCCCTTTATAATGCCTGGGAGAGGTACAGAGGGATGCTAAGGAAATGCCCTTCTGAAATGTTTTCAGAGTGGGTGCAATTAGACATCTTCTACTTTGGGCTTACAGAAAGAGCTCAGATATCTCTAGATCACTTAGCTGGTGGATCTATACACATGAGAAAAACTATTGAAGAGGCTCAAGAGCTTATTGATATAGTTGCCAGAAATCAGTATCTGTACATAAGTAGTGGGTCCTCCATAAAAGAAGAAGCCAAGGCAGTGTCTACTAAACTTGGTCCTCCCGAACAAGTTGCTGAACTCAATCAAGAATTGTGTTTTCTAACAAAATAGCTAGCAGAATTCAAAGAGATGCTACAAGACACTAAAAATGCTAATAAAAATATGGAAGCACAATTGAATCAGACAAAACAGCAGTTATCAAAGTAAATAACAGAGGAGTGCCAGAAAGTTCAATTAAGAAGTGGGAAAATATTAAATACCTCACTTCAGAGTAGCAGAAAGCCAAGAAAAGAACAACTGACAGAGGATGAACAAAATATTATCCAAAATCCCTCTGAGGACAGTAAGAGCCCAGAGAGGAACAACTCTGGCGTTCAAACGCCAGAAAAAGATGCAAGATTGGCGTTAAACGTCTATCCCATGCGCAGTTCTGGCATTCAAACGCTAGAAACAGGCAAGGAGCTGGCGTCAAATGCCCAATGGAAGCTCAATTCTGGCATTCAAACGCCAGAAATAGGTAAGAAGTTGGTGTCCAACGCCAATCAAGCTTCTAACCCTGGCATTCAAATGCCAGTGAGGGATCAGACACACACAAGTGCTGATAACAACCCCTCTAAAAAGGCTTCTCCAACCACCTCTGTAGGAAATAAACCTGCAGCAACCAAGGTTGAGGAATACAAAGCCAAGATGCCTTATCCTCAAAAACTCCACAAAGAGGAGCAGGATAAGCAATTTACCTGCTTTGCAGGTTGAATGCCATGCAGCACATGCAGCATCCAGACACACCAAAAGACTGCATGAAAGTTGATCTTATTGACTCTTTGGTAGAGGAGATCAACATGGCTGAGAGTCTCGAATCAGAGCTGGAAGACATCTTTAAAGATGTTCAACCAGATCTAGAGGAGTCAGAGGAATTGAAAGAGCCTCTGAAACCTCCTCAGGAAGAGGAAAAACCTCCTAAACCCGAGCTCAAACCATTACCACCATCCCTGAAATATACATTTCTGGGAGAAGGTGACACTTTTCCGGTGATCATAAGCTCTGCTTTAAATCCCCTAGAAGAGGAAGCGCTACTTCAAGTGCTAAGGACACACAAGACAGCTCTTGGGTGGTCCATAAGTGATCTTAAGGGCATCATCCCAGCAAGATGCATGCACAAGATCTTATTGGAGGACGATGCTAAGCCAGTAGTTCAACCACAGAGGCGGCTAAATCCAGCCATCAAGGAAGTGGTGCAGAAAGAGGTCACCAAGTTACTGGAGGCTGGGATTATTTATCCTATTTCTGATAGCCCCTGGGTGAGCCCTGTCCAAGTTGTCCTGAAAAAGGGAGGCATGATAGTGGTTCATAATGAAAAAAATGAACTGGTTCCTACAAGAACAGTTACAGGGTGGCGCATGTGTATTGACTACAGAAGGCTCAATACAGCCACTAGAAAGGATCATTTTCCTTTACCATTCATAGACCAGATGCTAGAAAGACTAGCAGGTCATGATTATTACTGCTTTTTGGATGGCTATTCAGGCTACAACCAAATTGCAGTAGATCCCCAGGATCAAGAGAAAACAGCATTCACATGCCCATCTGGAGTATTTGCCTACAGAAGGATGCTATTTGGGCTGTGTAATGTACCTGCAACCTTTCAGAGATGCATGCTCTCTATTTTCTCTGATATGGTGGAAAAATTTCTGGAAGTCTTCATGGATGACTTCTCAGTATATGGAGACTCATTCAGCTCCTGTCTTGATCACCTGACACTAGTTCTGAAAAGATGCCAAGAGACTAACCTGGTTTTAAATTAGGAAAAATGTCACTTTATGGTAACTGAAGGGATTTTCCTTGGGCATAAGATTTCAAACAAGGGAATAGAGGTGGATCAAGCTAAGATAGAGGTAATTGAAAAATTACCACCACCTGCCAATGTTAAGGCAATCAGAAGCTTTCTGGGGCATGCAGGATTCTATAGGGGGTTTATAAAGGATTTTTCAAAAATTACAAAATCTCTGAGCAACCTGCTAGCTGCTGACATGCCATTTGTGTTTGACACAGAGTGTCTGCAAGTGTTCGAAACTCTAAAAGCTAAGTTGGTCACAGCACCAGTTATTTCTGCACCAGACTGGACATTACCATTCGAACTAATGTGTGATGCTAGTGACCATGCCATTGGTGCAGTATTGGGGCAGAGGCATGACAAGCGTCTGCATGTCATTTATTATGCTAGCCGTGTCTTAAATGATGCCCAGAAAAATTACACAACCACAGAAAAATAATTGCTTACAGTGGTTTATGGCATTGACAAGTTTAGATCATACTTAGTAGGATCAAAAGTGATTGTGTACACTGACCATGCTGCTCTTAAATATCTACTTACAAAGCAGGATTCAAAACCCAGGCTCATAAGATGGGTATTGCTTCTGTAAGAGTTTGATATAGAAATAAGAGACAGAAAAAGGACAGAAAACCAAGTGACTGATCATCTGTCCCGGATAGTAATCTGCCTCATGGTTACGCCATGCCTCAACAGGAAATCTTGGAGATTAAGTTGTTTGATGTATGGGGTATTGACTTCATGGGGCCTTTCCCACCATCATACTCAAACACTTATATTCTGGTGGCAGTCGATTATGTATCCAAATGGGTAGAGGCCATTGCCACACCCACTAATGATACTAAGACAGTGCTGAAGTTCCTCCAGAAACATATCTTCAGCAGGTTTGGTGTCCCTAGAGCACTAATCAGTGATGGGGGCACTCACTTCTGCAACAAACAGCTTTACTCTGCTATGGTCCGGTATGGAATTAGCCACAAGGTGGCAACTCCATATCATCTACAGACAAATGGGCAAGCTGAAGTCTCTAATAGAGAACTAAAAAGAATCCTGGAACGGACTGTAAGTACCCGTAGAAAGGATTGGGCAAGAAGCTTGGATGATGCTCTGTGGGCTTACAGAACAGCATTCAAGACTCCTATAGGGACCTCTCCATACCAGCTTGTGTATGGTAAGGCTTGTCATCTGCCCATGGAACTGGAGCATAAGGCCTACTGGGCAACCAGATTCCTAAACGTTGATGCCAATTTAGCCGGAGAAAAAAGGTTGCTCCATCTGAATGAGCTAGAGGAATTTAGACTCACTGCTTTCGAAAATGCCAAGCTTTACAAAGATAAAGCAAAAAGGTGGCATGACAGAAAGCTGTCATCTAGAGTCTTCGAACCAGGATAGAAGGTTCTGCTGTTTAACTCTAGGCTCAGGCTATTCCCCAGGAAACTGAAATCCCGGTGGAGGGGACCATATGTGATTACAAGTGTGTCACCATATGGCTATGTGGAGCTTCAAGACATTGATTCTAATAAGAAGTTCATTGTTAATGGACAGAGAATCAAGCATTATCTTGAAGGTAATGTTGAGCAAGAGTGCTCAAGGCTGAGGCTAGATTAAAAGCTCAGCAAGGTCCAGCTAACGAGAATAAAGAAGCGCTTGCTGGGAGGCAACCCAGCCATTAGCAAAGCTTTTTATTTATTTATTTATTTTTAATTATACAAGTTTAATATAAATAATCTTCAAGGTAAAGAATCAATTGCATAAGTTAACAGGGTTACAGAAGGATTCAGAATACAAAACAGGGAGAAGGAGCTCACTGGCAAGAAAACGCCAGTAAGAGGTATATTTGGGCGTTAAACGCCCAAAATAAGCATTTACTGGGCGTTTAACGCCAGTAAAGATACCTTTCTGGGCGTTAAACGCCAGAATGGGCACCATTCTGGGCGTTTAATGTAACAACCCTGATTTTCGAGTATGCGAGATCTTTTCCGAAGGCACGGATTTCGCCAGAAGATCAGTAAAGAGAACACCTCTTCTATATCAACAAGTATCTCAATCCTTATTGTCATTATGTCATCCTTAAGCTAGAACCTTTTCCGAGGCAAGCTCGATAACGCGGTCACGAAGAACCTAGTTTTTGAACCGTATCGGTTGGCAGTTTTGATTCTGATTTTCGTAAATAGTCTCTGTTTGACGAACCGGACTCGATTCATGAGAGGAGAGAGATAATAGTATAATATTATCATTATATTAGTATTAGAAAATGCTTGAATGATATTATAAGGTTACTTGGTCTGTTTTAGTTAAAAATAGAAAATTGGTTTAACCAGGTTTACGGTTTACTGGTGCAGCTTAGCACCAGCACTCTCTAATGACTTTAGCAATGCTAAGGCCTCATCATACATGTTTTATTCTCATAATAAATATGTTACTAGTGTCAATTATGCTAGTAGCTCAGAAAATAATTTTTAGACATGTTTTTACAAGTGTTCCGATACATCTAGTTTTAATAGTTATACACCTGAGACAATTAATATTATTTTAACCCACCTCCAAACTAACCAATCACAACTCACCTTACACCCCCAAGACCTCCAAGGCTGTCTCATTTCATCTTGGTCGGAAATAACAAGAGAGAAAAGAGAGAAACTTTCATGAACACTTAATCTTCAAAGCTTGATTTCTTCTGAACTAAAACTCAAATCAAAACTCCGATTTCACCAAAATGATCCTCTCTTCTTCCTCTACATAACCATGTAACTTATCAAGGATGGAAATAAGGTGAGATGGCTGTCTCCCTCCCATTTCAATTCGGTTTTTGATGCGAGCGGAAATTGGTGAGTTAAGAATGATTATAAAATATGCGTTGCAAGTATAGTTCTCAACCAACCAGAAATTCGCTCATCAATTTAGAAGGGTGTCACAGAAATTAAAATGAAAATATTGGGAGTATGAATCCCAAGTCGTCTCCTAACGAGTTGCAGAAAAGTGTGCTATTTATTAATCAGATGTTTTCAAAAAGGTTTGGGTTGAATGGTAGAAAATTAAATTAGAGAATATATATAAATTTAAATAAAAGCCTTGACTGGGAGTTGATTAGCTGGAAGCCCTATTCGTGTTGGAGTACTCTCAAGATTAATTGACAATTGAGGGTTATTATGTTTAGTTGTCCCTTACTAAGTAAGGGTAAGTCAAACGAATTGGAATGCTGTTCTATCCACAAGTTCCAATCCACTCTTGGGAGGATTGGTGTTAGTGACTAGAGAGCAATCCAATAATAAACCCAATTACAATCTCTCTCTTGAGCATCCTATCTCAAGGGTTCCTTTCAATCAACTCCCCATCAAGTTAGGGAACTACTCACTCATTGTAAATGAAGAATTCAAAACATAAGAAAGGGGATTAAAGAAAGACATGATAAATAATGATCAAAGGATTAATTGAAAATAAAAAGTAATTATTGTATTTAATAAATGCTAAAATAATCCAATAGTAAAATTAAGTAAATTAAGGAACATGGAAGAGTAAGAGACAAGTAAAGAGAACGAACTAGAATGTCGAAGTCTTGATGAGGCAATAACTCTTCTCAATATCCCAATGCAAAAACAATGAAAAATAACGAATCCTAAAAACCATGAATGTGTAGAGAGAAAACCTAGAGGAGAGAAAAACTAGATCTAAAAACTAAAACTATGCGGAATGAATGTTGTTCTCGGTTTCTACATGTTCTCTGGCTCTAGTCTGCTTTTCTGGGCCAAAAATTGGGTCAAAATAAGGCCCGAAATCGCCCCCAGTGATTCTGCAGATTATGCAGATCGCGCATGTCACGCGGTCGCGTCATCCATGCGGCCGCATCATTCGGCTTTCTGCTTTGCCACGTGGTCGCGTCATCCATGCGGCCGCGTCACTCGTGCTATTCCATGCCGCGCGGTCGCGTCATCCATGCGGCCGCGTCGCTGCGATTTCCTTTCTTTCGCGCGGTCGCGTGATCCATGCGGCCGCGTCGCTTTTCGCTGGTCATCTCCTCAATTTCTTGTGTTCCTTCCATTTTTGCAAGCTTCCTCTCCAATCTCTAACTCATTCATGCCCTATAAAGCCTAAAACACTTAACACACAGATCACGGCATCGAATGGAATAAAGGAAAAATAAAATACATAATTAAAAGTCTCTAGGAAGCAAGTTTTCAATCATGCAATAACTTTAGGAAGGAATTATAAATGCATGCTTATTTAATGAATAAGTGGGTAGAGATCATGACAAAACCACATAAATAAACACAATATAAACCATAAAATAATGGTTTATCAACCTCCCCACACTTAAACATTAGCATGTCCTCATGCTTAGTTGAAGGAGATAAAATGAACGAGTAAGAACATGTAAAACCTATGAAATGCAATGCAACCTATATATATATATATATGAATGCAACTATATGATTTTTGTCCACTTGATCAAAAGTAAGTAAGCTCTTCGAAACAATTACAAATCAAATTCCACTAACCCAATTCTTATAAGGCCAGAGCAGATAAAAATGCAAGAAGATAGCTCATGAAAGCAGGGAACATAGAAATTCAAGCATGGAACCCTCACTGATGATGTATGTACACTCTAGTCTCTCTAGTGTATAGGGTCATCACTCTATCCTTCTCTAATCATGCTCTCTAATTTTTTTGTTCTTCTCCTAACCAATCAACAACATTTAATATACCAATGCAAACATCATGAGGTCTTTTCAAGGTTGTAATGGGGCCAAGGTAAGGGTAAGGATACATATATGGCTAAGTAAGCTTATAAATTGAATCTTTAATTAACCCAAGCTTTAACATATCCTATATATATATATTCTATATAATTTTAGAATTCATACCTAGCTACCCAGAAATTTCCTTTCACATTCCATACTCATGTTTCAACCTTTTATTTTTATTTTATCATACATGCATTGATCTTTGAATGCTTGACTTAGCATTGGGATAATTTTGTCCCCTTATTTATTTGTTGAATATTTTTGGATTTTTTTTTCATAAACATAGAAACATAAAAATAACATAGCTTATCAATGCACATAGAGTTTTAATTCTTATAGTTTCACATGAGTAGGTATCCAAATTCCCATAATATTAGCATGACTCATTCCCTTATTATCCTTTGTTTCCACAATTTCCCATACTTAAATAACACATACAATTCTATCTTAAGCTAACCAAAGATTCAATTTGGGATATATAATTGTTTTTCCGCTTAAGGCTAGTAATGTGGTAAAATATAGAACAAATGGGATTTAAAGGCTCAAAGTGGCTAACAAAGGTAAATGAAAGGGTAGGCTTTATTTGGATAAGTGAGCTAAACAAATAATGGCCTCAATCATATGCAAACATACAAATATAATAAACATTGAACATATAAGATGAAACAAAATATAGATTACAGTCATAGAGAAGTAAACACACAAGAATAAAATAATTATGGTTAAATAATGTAACCATTCATAAAGGCTCAAATCTCACAGGTTGTGTGTTCTTTAGCTCAAAAATCATGTTCCAAATACAACTTCAAGCAAATTTAACATAAAAGTTTTAATTAAAATTAGTGAAATTTTGTTCCAAAGATAGGGTCTTAGAAGAAACTTATTGTCTTTTTAATCAAGCAGAACATGCATGCAACTAACCTATTACTATGCAATTTATCCTATTCTATAAAAGAAAAATCTAACTAAATATCCTAATTTATTGGTGCTAGGGAAGAGAAATTACCTCCGGAAGTCAGGTACTGACCGACCTCCCCACACTTAAGGCTTTGCACCGTCCTTGGTGCCATCTGTCAAGAACAAAGGTGGGCTGGTAGCAGTATCTCCACAGTCGGGACCATCATGGCTCCCTGTGCTGGTAAAAGAAGTGGAGTCCAGGGTGTCTGAGTCCTTGAATTTTCCCATGATCAGCTCCTTGAGGTATGTGAATCGGCGCTTGTTACGGCGCTCTCTTATTTTAGCTTTCTGTTCCTGTCGATCCAACTTTTCAAGTATCTGCTAGAGCAGTTGGGCTGTTGTAGGTGCTTGTGGTGTTGAAGAATGAATATCTTCAACTGGTTTAGTAGGCTGGCTGGTAGTGGCTGCTGGAAGTCTAAGGTACTTCCCGTTGAGGACAAACTGATCATCCCGTGGAAGCATGGCTTTGGTGTCCCCAGCTCTATAGGAGACTCCGGCTGCTGAGACAAGATCTGAGACCAGGGCTGGAAAAGGTAAGTTGCCAGCAATTTGTACGTGTCCCATGGAATTTCGGATATGTCTTGGTAGATTCAGAGGTTGGTCTGTAAGGATGCACCATAGTAGAACGGCCATGTTCGCAGTGAAGGAGGATTCATGAGTGCTCGGAAAGGCGTAATGGGACATAATCTGTGCCCATACGCGAGCCTCCAAAGTAAGTGCTGAAGCCGAAATTCCCTTAGGGCGGGTACGATGGTATCCGTAGATCCATCTGCTGCCAGGTAGTGCGATAACTCTGAAAATAGCATCCCAGTCAAATTGGTACAGCTGGCGCTTGAGTGCGGCTTCTTGAAAGGCATCCAATCCTTCTGGAACAGGGGGAAGACTTAGAACTTTTTGAATGGCCTTTTCTGTAATGGGGACTTGCTTCTGACGGACATAGACAGACTGTAGGGTTGGCAGGTGAAAGTTAGAGTAGAACTCGACTACCCAAGAAAGATTGACCTGCCTTGGCTGTCTCTGTAGGAAACCCTATTGCCTTCGGACAATTTGCGACTCAACAAAGGTAGCAATATTGGGTGGGAGGAGAAGAAGGTATTCGTTGTTGTAACTCCTTTCAGCCATGATGGGGAACATCTACTCACAGTAGCGATTGGGAAATCGCGTAGTGTCCTTTGCTGGGAAGGCTCTTTCTTTATCATCAACCTTTATGATCCTCTTAATTTTCTTTGTTGAGGGCTTAACCGCAGTTGAAGAAGGTTCTGCCACTAATGCTCTCTTCGTTCCTCTCCTTGCTGGTTGTTTGGGAGTAGCTTTCTCTTTTCCTTTCTTGGTGGCCATCCTGAAAAAGGGAAGAGAAAGTATATTAAATTTAAAGGGGTAGAGCAAGGAAGAGAACAGAAAAGGATGGTTATAAATGCACATTAAAAAGTAAAAGATGTTAACACACGCTCATGAGTACATGTGAAAACTCATTAATGGAAAATAACTAGTGCATATGAAGACAAGTGAATGCAACGTATTTATTGGCATGCCAGCAAAGGGCATGAGTAGCATAGATCAAGCATCACTCGTAACAAACCATCACGTTTGTATTGACAATTAAATTCAATGAATAAAATGGTAAAGGGAATTTGTGAAAAGCAAGCATTGAATATTAGAGTAGAAAAATGTAGAGAAGTTCATAATGCCATATGGGCTTTTTTACAAACACATAGCATGCATGTAGAAGAAGTTTTTTGAAAATAAGAATTTGAACATGCAAGTAATCCCTTAAAAAGCAATATATAATTGTCAAACAAATTTACAACAATCCACAAGCATATAATAATAAATAGTGACTCACATAAATTGATAACACCAAGTAAAAAAGGAAAAAGAAAGAAAAAGAAAATATGAATAATGAAGGCAAAAAGAAAAGAAAAGAAGATAACATATAAAAATAGTAAAAAAGTAAGGAGGGAAGGAGAACAAGAAGAACCTTGTTAATGGGGGTGAATGAGAGTAAAAAGTGAGAAAGAGGGAAGAAGGGAGGGAGAAGAAATAAGGAGGGATAAGAGAAAATAGGATTTGGGGAGAAAAAGATAAGATAATTTGGCAAATCAGGAAAACTGTGCGGCGCAAGCGACGCGGTTGCGTGGGGCACGCGTTCGCGCGACTTGCGCTTAAACTCAATGACGCGATCGCGTCGGTCACGCGGTCGCGCAACCCGTTTTAGGCTAATAGCGCGAGGGTAGCCTCGCACTCGCACAACTCTCTGTTCAAAATCATAATAGTGCCAAATTTTGGGTGACGCGATCGCATGGGCCATGCGATCGCGTGAGTGTTCAATTATTGGGATATGACGCGGTCGCGTGGGGCACGCGATCGCGTGAGAGGGACTGCGTGTCCAGCGCCAGTCCAGCACCACTCTAGCACAACTTTCGGCTGTGCACCCTTGTTACGTCGAAATCCAGGTCACGCGGCCGCGTGGGACACGCGGTCACGTGGGAGGCCATTATTCCTATATGACGCGGTCGCGTCAGCGACGCGATCGCGTAGGGTGATTTGTGCCATTGGCACGCCTCCAGCCCTGCTCCTGTGTAACTCTCTGTTCATATTATTATTGTCTCCCAGCTCCCTGCGACGCGGACGTGTCAATGAGGCAGTCGCGTCGCGTGATTTTTTTTTTAAATAAGAGTATGTAAATGCAGATGCACGAAATATACTAATAGAGAGAAGAGTTATTGAATAAGAAAACTAAAAATAAAGAAAAGAACAATCATACCATGGTGGGTTGTCTCCCACCTAGCACTTTGCTTTAACGTCTGTAAGTTGGACGCTCCACTAGCTCAGTCTTCGGCTATGTGGGGATCTTCCAAGAGGAAGATCTCAAGCTCCTTGTTTTTCTTCAGCTTCTCACCATGGTACAGCTTTAAATGATGTCCATTAACTTTGATAGGTTCAGAGCTTGAAGGATGACTTAGGTGATAGACTCCGTATGGTTCGGCCTTCTCTACTCTGTATGGACCTTCCCATCTTGATCTCAACTTGCCTGGCATGAGCCTTAGTCGAGATTTCTAAAGGAGGACTAAGTCCCTAGGTTGGACCTCTTTCCTCTTGATGTGCTAATCATGTACAGCCTTCATCTTCTCCTTTTATAGTCTTGAGTTCTCATAAGCTTCTAGGTGAAGGCTTTCCAGTTCTTGCAGTTGCAACTTCCTTTTAGCTCCGGCTCTCTCAATTCCCATGTTGCATTCCTTTACTGCCCAAAAGGCTTTATGCTCTATTTCAACAGGGAGATAACAAGCTTTTCCATAAACTAAGCGGAAAGGACTCATCCCAATGGGTGTTTTGTAGGCTGTTCTGTATGCCCAGAGTGCATCTTGTAGCCTGGTGCTCCAGTCTCTTCTATGAGGCTTGACTATCTTCTGCAAGATACACTTTATCTCTCTATTTGACACCTCGGCTTGCCCATTAGTCTAAGGATGGTAGGCTATTGCAACTTTATGAATTATCCCATGTTTCTTCATTAGTCCTGTTAGTCTCCTGTTACAAAAATGGGTGCCTTGATCGCTCACGATTGCTCGTGGTGATCCAAAGTGACAAATAATATGGTTTCTCACAAAGGAAACAACAGTGTTAGCATCATCATTGTGGGTAGGAATTGCTTTCACCCATTTGGAAACATAATCCACAGCTAACAAAATATAAAAATAACCATTAGAATTTGGAAATGGACCCATGAAGTCAATGCCCCAAACATCAAAAATTTCACAAAAAAGCATAATCTGTTGAGGCATATCATCCCTCCTGGATATATTACCAAATTTCTGGCATGGGAAACAAGATCTACAAAATTCAGTAGCGTCCCTAAAAAGAGTAGGCCACCAGAATCCACAGTCTAAGATTTTTCTAGCAGATCTTTGAGGGCCAAAATGTCCTCCACTCTGAGATGAGTGACAAGCCTCTAAGATGGACTGGAATTCTGATTGAGGCACACACCGTCTAATTATCTGGTCAGTGCCACATCTCCATAAATATGGGTCATCCCATATATAATATTTAGACTCGCTTTTCAGCTTGTCTCTTTGATGCTTAGAAAAGTTCGGGGGAAAAGTGCGGCTAACTAGATAATTAGTTATAGGTGCATACCAAGGGACTATCTTAGATACTGCTTGCAGGTGATCAAATGGGAAATTATCAGCTATAGGAGTGGAGTCATCTGTAATGTGCTCAAGGTGACTCAAGTGGTCTGCCACTAAATTCTAGTTACCACTATTGTCCTTAATTTCCAAATCAAATTCTTGTAATAGCAGTATCCAACATATAAGCCTTGGTTTGGACTCCTTTTTAGATAATAAATACTTTAGAGCTGCGTGGTCTGAATACACTACTACTTTAGTACCAAGTAAATAGGCTCGGAATTTATCCAGAGCAAAAATAATAGCAAGAAGCTCTTTCTCAGTAGTAGTGTAATTCGACTGAGTGGCATCTAAAGTCTTAGACGCGTAAGCAATAACAAAAGGATCCTTACCTTCACGCTGAGCCAGTGCTGCTCCTACTGCATGGTTGGAAGCATCGCACATTATTTCAAATGGTTGGCTCCAGTCTGGTCCTCTTATGATTGGAGCTTGAGTTAGTGCAGTCTTCAGCTTATCAAACGCTTGTTTGCAATTTTCACTGAACTAGAACTCAATATCTTTCTGCAGTAGCCTGGATAAGGGAAGTGCTACCTTACTGAAGTCCTTAATGAATCTCCTATAAAAACCTGCATGGCCAAGGAAAGAACGGACCTCCCTCACAAAAGAGGCATAAGGTAAACTAGAAATAACATCCACCTTTGCTGGATTTACAGAAATGCCAGTATTAGACACAACATGTCCTAGTACAATCCCTTGTTTAATCATAAAGTGATATTTTTCAAAATTTAATACCAGGTTTGTACTGACACATCTATCTAACACTCTAGATAATCCATCTAAGCAAAGGCTAAAGGAATCGCCATAAACACTAAAATCATCCATAAAAACCTCCATACAGTCCTCAATAAGATTAGATAAAAGACTCATCATGCACCTCTGAAAAGTAGATGTTGCATTGCACAAGCCAAAGGGCATTTTCTTGTAAGCATAAGTCCCAAAAGGACATGTAAAAGTGGTCTTTTCCTGATCCTCAGGAGCTATATGAATCTGGAAATAGCCTGTGTAACCATCTAAAAAACAATAATGCGATTTACCTAACAGGCGATCCAGCATTTGATCAATGAATGGGAGAGGATAGTGATCCTTACGGGTTGCTTGGTTGAGGCGTCTGTAGTCAATGCAGACCCTTCAGGCGTTCTGAACTCGGGTTGTCAGGAGCTCTCCATGCTCATTCTTCACTGTAGTGACTCCAGACTTCTTTGGCACCACTTGTACTGGACTTACCCATTCACTGTCTGAGATGGGATAGATGATATCTGCCTCTAGTAGTCTGGTCACTTCTTTTTTGACAACCTCTAGGATAGTGGGGTTCCAAACTCCAACCAATTGCCCTCTTGTGCCTCCTCAGCACACCAAGTAGCTGCTCTTCCTGTTGAGAAGTGAGTTCCTTTGCAATGATAACCGGGAACTTCTGCCCGTCTTCAAGGTAAGCATATTTGAGGTGTGGAGGAAGGGGTTTTAATTTCAACTTCTGATCATGTTCAGGCTCTGGGTTGTCTGGAGCTGGTAACAGTGGTAAGGCACTGTCATTGTCCTCTGAGAATGTCCCCACACTTGGACCTTGTCCTGTGTGCTTCTCTTCAAATTCCTCCTAGTGAACATCAGCCACGGTTTCATCTATAATGTCACACTTGAGGATAGAGTGATCCTCTGGAGGATGCTTCATGACTCCATTCAAATTGAAGAATACTACTCTGCCATCTATTTCAAAAGAGTATGTTCCTGAAAAAGCATCTAATTTAAACTTTGAGGTCTTCAAGAATGGCCTTCCGAGTAGAATTGATGATGGCTTGTCTGAGTCATTTTGGGGCATCTCCAGGATATAAAAATCAGTGGGGAACGTGAGTCCCTTAATGCCTACTAGTACATCTTCAGCAACTCCAACCACTATAATAATGCTTTTATCTGCTAACACAAAATGAGTTGCCGACTTTTTTAAGCGAGGGAGCCTCAAAACATCATATATAGACAAAGGCATTATACTCACACATGCTCCTAAATCACACATGCATTCAGAAATTATCACACCACCAATAGTACAATTAACTATACAAGGACCTGGGTCACTACACTTTTCAGGTAAACCTCCCATTAAAGCAGATATGGAACTTCCTAAAGGAATAGTTTCTAATTCATTAATTTTGTCTTTATGTATACATAAATCTTTTAGAAACTTTGCATACTTAGGTACCTGTTGAATAACATCAAATAGAGGAACAGCTACCTCAACCTTTTTGAATATCTCTACCATTTTTGGATCAGGTTCCAGTTGCTTCCTGGGCTTCCTTGCAAGTTGTGGGAACGGAATAGGAGTGGTGTCTTTTGCAGTGTCTGTACCTTTTAGTGCTTCCTCCTGTGGTTGAACTTCTTCTTCTTCAACCATGTCCTATATGTCCTCTTCTTCTTTAACATCTTCTATTTCCACTACCTCTTCAGCTGAGGCGTGTTCTGGTGGGTTTGGCTCCTCCTGGTTCCTCTCCTGTAGTGTGGTTCCGGATCTCAGGGTGATGGAATTAATACCACCCTTGGGATTGGGTAATGGTTGAGAGGGAATCCCACTGGAGCTCAAAGGTTGGTTATTGGAGTTATTCATTGATCCTATCTGGGAGACAAGAGCCTGCAAAGTAGTGGTCAGACCATTCAGAGTGGCATTAATGTTGTTTTCCATGGTCTGCTGTCTCTGATCAATAGATTGTAGTAAGTCATCATTGGAAGAAGGAGAAGGATAGGTAACTTGAGAGGTCTGCTGTTGGGTATTCTGTGGTCCTTGGGATTGCCTTAGGTGAGGTGCTCTGTAAGGCTGATTCTGATTCTACTGCCTGTTATTGTTGTTATTCCACCTCTGATTTCCATAATTATCTCTACCTCCTCTGTTGTTGTTGTCCCTTCAATTCTGGTTAGAATTGTCCTGCCATCCATGGCTGTAGTTGCCACTTTGATTGTACCCTTGGTTGGGGCGGTCATAGAAGTTATGTGTGGCTGCCACGGTGTTGTCTTCCTGATGGAGCTGCGGACATTCATCAGTATAGTGGCTATAATCAGCGTAAATTCCGCAAACTCTCTGTGGGACTAACTGTTGGTTTTGCTGTGCTGGAGAAGGTTGAGCTTGCTGAACTTGTTGTTGGTTCAATTGCATTTGCTTCAGCAAGTTGGTCATTTCACAGATACTCTGAGTTAAAGCAGCGGTCTCTCTGTTAGAGGATACTTCTGCCATGGCTTTTGCAAGGCCTTGTTTCTGCCTGTGATTCCTAGTAGATTCAGCTAAGTCGCTGATCAATTGCCATACCTCATCAGTGGTCTTGTACTTTTTCATAGACCCATTGCTAGCACTTTCCAATGTGGTCTTGTCTTGGGGCCTCATTCCTTGTGTGACATAACTGAGTAACACTATCTTGTCAATCATATGGTGGGGGCAAGCTTCCGAAAGATTATTGAAGCGCTCCCAGTACTCATAAAGAGTTTCAGAGTCATCCTGAACAATCATGGAAATGTCTTTCCTCAGTTTATCAGTAACTTCAGCTGGAAAGAACTTTTCCAATAATTCTCTTCTCAGTGTATCCCAGTTGGATACAATTGCTGCTGGTTGAGTGTAGTACCACTCTCTTACCTTTCCCTCAAGAGAAAACGGGAAAGCTTTCAGCAAAATTGAAGTTTCATCTGCACCATCACGCTTGATAGTAGAACAGGCTGCCTGAAAATCTCTCAGGTGCTTGATAGGCTCTTGAACAGGTAAGCCATGAAACTTGGGCATCAAATTGAGCAGTGCAGTCTTTATTTCAAAGTCTGTAGCTACCGTTGGGTGATGCACTTGAAAGGTTGCATTGTAAAATCAGGGGCTCCAGCCTCCTGGATCGTAACTCTCCTAGCTGCTACCATGTTACCTGTGCATGAAACAACCAAATCAACAGAACGGGGGCTGGTTTCTTTCTCAAGTGACGTTTCAGATCCGCCCTCAGAGAGGACTAACCGACGCCGAGCTTGCCTTATTCGTGAAATAGTTCTTTCAATCTCAGGATCGAATATTAGCAAGCTTGGGTCAGGAAGCGAACGTGTCATCTAACGAAAGAAACAAGCAGCTCATAGTAGCAAAATAAAATAAAATGAAAATAAATAAATTCCAATTAATAACTTTAGCACTCTATTGCAACTCCCCGGCAACTACGCCAAAAATTGATGCGAGCGGAAATTGGCGAGTTAAGAATGATTATAAAATATGCGTTGCAAGTATAGTTCTCAACCAACCAGAAATCCGCTCATCAACTTAGAAGGGTGTCACAGAAATTAAAATGAAATTACTAGGAGTATGAATCCCAGGTCGTCTCCCAACGAGTTGCAGAAAAGTGTGCTATTTATTAATCAGATGTTTTCAAAAAGGTTTGGGTTGAATGGCAGAAAATTAAATTAGAGAATTTATATAAATTTAAATAAAAGCCTTGACTAGGAGTTGATTAGCTGGAAGCCCTATTCGTGTTGGAATACTCTCAAGATTAATTGACAATTGAGGGTTATTGTGTTTAGTTGTCCCTTACTAAGTAAGGGTAAGTCAAACGAATTGGAATGCTGTTCTATCCACAAGTTCCAATCCACTCTTGGGAGGATTGGTGTTAGTGACTAGAGAGCAATCCAAAAATAAACCCAATTACAATCTCTCTCTTGAGCATCCTAACTCAAGGGTTCCTTTCAATCAACTCCCCATCAAGTTAGGGAACTACTCACTCATTGTAAATGAAGAATTCATAACATAAAAAAGGGGATTAAAGAAAGACATGATAAATAATGATTAAAGGATTAATTCAAAATAAAAAGTAATTCTTGTATTTAATAAATGCTAAAATAATCCAATAGTAAAATTAAGTAAATTAAGGAACATGGAAGAGTAAAAGACAAGTAAAGAGAATGAACTAGAATGTCGAAGTCTTGATGAGGCAATAACTCTTCTCAATATTCCAATGCAAAAACAATGAAAAATAACGAACCCTAAAAACCATGAATGTGTAGAGAGAAAACTTAGAGGAGAGAAAAACTAGATCTAAAAACTAAAACTATGCGAAATGAATGTTGTTCTCGGTTTCTGCATGTTCTCTGGCTCTAGTCTACTTTTCTGGGCCGAAAACTGGGTCAAAATAAGGCCCAAAATTGCCCCCAGCGATTCTGCAGATTATGCAGATCGCGCATGTCACGCGGTCGCGTCATCCATGCGGCCGCGTCATTTGGCTTTCTGCTTTGCCACACGGTCGCGTCATCCATGCGGCCGCGTCACTCGTGCTATTCCATGCCGCGCGGTTGCGTCATCCATGCGGCCGCGTCGCTGCGATTTCCTTTCTTTCGCGCGGTCGCGTGATCCATGCGGCCGCGTCACCTCTCGCTGGTCATCTCCTCAATTTCTTGTGTTCCTTCCATTTTTGCAAGCTTCCTCTCCAATCTCCAACTCATTCATGCTCTATAAAGCCTGAAACACTTAACACACAGATCACGGCATCGAATGGAATAAAGGAGAAATAAAATACATAATTAAAAGTCTCTAGGAAGCAAGTTTTCAATCATGCAATAACTTTAGGAAGGAATTATAAATGCATGCTTATTTAATGAATAAGTGGGTAGAGATCATGACAAAACCACATATATAAACACAATATAAACCATAAAATAGTGGTTTATCAGTTTTCAAGGAAAACCATGCAAAACATGTGTTTTCTTGATGTTCTTCCTTAGGAATCATGCTTAACTTGACTTGAGGGCCAAGAAACATGAATTTCCAGCAAGTCTAAGGTGAGATATCTCTTCCTAACATACTGAGTGAGATTTGGTCAGTTGAGAGTTTTTGGATTTAAAGTTGTTCTTGATGTGATTTAGGAGGAAAAAGTGCTTAAGGACCACCTGAAAGTTTAACCGAATTAGGAGCAGCAAAACCAGGTAGGGATTGACGAATTTAATCTTGATTTATTGTGTTTGAGTTGTGTGATTATGATATGGTTTGGATGTGCTTGAAATTGATTGTTTGTATGAGTAATTCTTGTTGAAATTTTGGTGAAAATTTGATGAAATTTGATGAAAATCAAGCTATGAATGTGTGTTCTTGTGGCTGCTGGAAAACGAAACCCTAGAGCTTAAATTGAGGTTCAATTTATGTTAAAATCATGTAGAAAATATGGAGTTTTAGTGGCTGGAAATTTATTTTGAATTTTGGTAAAAATTGGTTGCTGAAAAGACTGAAAAACGGGTAAAAACAGAGAAACAATTTGAAGAATATACGAAGAACATGAAGAACACTTTGAGTGTGGTGAAGAACAATGAAGAACACCTTTTTGATCCATAAAAGGGCAAGGAATTAAATATTTTGGTGTTTGGGGGGTTATTTTGTACTTTCTGAAAGTTCGGGTGGTTAAAGTAGAAATATTAAAAGTTATCGGGGTAAAAAGTTAATTTTAAAGGTTAAAAGGTAAAGGCAAGGTAATTTTCGAAAATTTAATAATAAAATAATAAATAATAATAAAATATTAAATAATAATATTTAATTAAAAATAATATTTTAATAAAAATAATAAAATAATACGGAAAAGGCAGTTTTCTGTAAAAGCTTTAGAAAGACAACTTTAAGCGCAGAATCTCATAATTACCTTCATAAAACACTTAGAGAGTGGTAATAACATGTTAGTGAGGCAAAGATAAATAAAAGATAAAAAGTTAAAGAAAAGATAAAAACCAAAGAAAAAGTCTGTAAAATTTTAACGACAGAAAAACAGACAAAGACTAGTGAACGAACTAGGGCAACTTAGTTAGTACTTGAGTTGCGACTAGGGTTAGGTATTATATGAAAAGTTAAACTGTTTCAGTATAGACTTAATGAACCTATACTTGGACAGGCTAACTATTCATACCGAAATTTACATAAGCTTTAAATACATACGTTAAGCAGAAAAATCAGAGCAGAATAAAGTAACACAGAGAACAGAGTAACCAGAGTAGAGTAAAGAGATAAAGAGAAAAAGAGTGATATAGATACAGAAGAAAGAGTAATTAGAGAAAAGTAAAGAGATACAGAGAAAAGAGAAACCAGAACAGAGTAAAGAGATACAAAGAGAAAAGAGTAATATGATAAAGAGAAATGGTTTGAGCCGAGATATTGTAAAAGTGAAAGATGTAAAGTTTGTACAATATGATTGAACAGAGAAAGAAAGAGGTACTGCATAAGAATGTGAAAGTGATGATGAATAATGAGAATGATAATGAATGATGGTAATGAGAATGATTATGTGATGATCTACTGCGTGAAGGCAGTTAGATAGATAGTGGTACGACCACAGAGCATTTTCCAGTGCTACACAGCTATTGAGAGCTATACCTGCAACTGATAACCTGGGATCACTTGCAGAGGATATTAATTCATACACAGCTAGAATGCCGCACCTGTAAGGCAAGGATTGCTTACAGAGAATATGATTTCATACACGGCTGGAATGCCGCCACCTGTAAAGCAGAGTTTGCTTACAGAGGATATGACGCATACGTCGGTTAGTGAGAACTGTACCTATGCTGACTGGAAAACCATACCCGTTTCAGCTGCTTCGGGTTACGTCGGAAGTGGGTAGAAACCGACAGATGAGCTCATTACCTGCGCTAGGGCTAGACATGCATCATACTTGGTTGCGCATTTCCTTTGTTATGATTGTGGTATGAATGTATGCTTTCCTTGTTTGTATTCCATTCCCTGTGCTTGTGTTATTTTCTTGTATTCTTCTGTTTGTGTTCTGCTATCTGTTTTCTCTATCTTCTCTACTTATCTGTGTTTTCTAATTACTGCTTCCTTGTATTCTGCTAATAGTCTGTTAAACAACATAGAATTAATGAGCGTAACTAATAACCCCGACCCTACTAAGAACTCCCCAGTTCTTACCCATTTTCTCTCCCTTCCCCCTTCAGATGGAAGTAAGAGTACCTTACCATAGTTCGCTGATGACCGTTCGCAAGAAGAGGATTCTGCTCTAGATAGTCTTCTGAGTCTAGGGTGAATATCATTCTCTGATTATATGTATACACTATGAGACCAGCCAACATCTGCACCCCGTTCGTATGCGCACTTTAACCTAAATCCTGTGTACGAGATTCCTATTGTGTGGCTACTTCATGAGGTACCAGAGAGACGTCCTGTGGAAAAGTCTGAATGTGCAGAGGAGTAGCAGATGATGTTCTATCTTTTGATGACGTTCCACCTGACTAGAGTTGTGAAGACTTAGAACGTACTTTCCCTCGCTTTAGTAGTTTAGAGGGACTAAGTGAGTATAGAATCTAGGCTAGCCTAGGTGCCAGCTTAGAGACCTCTTGAACAGGTCAGGACCTGGTGATGCACATAAACTAGTTATGACTCAAAAATGAACTGCTATTGGCCACGTGAACGGCCTTCCTTAAAACGGCTAGCACGTTAAAGGATTTAGCATC